>NC_092154.1:11920396-11980396 GCF_045791955.1 Oncorhynchus clarkii lewisi
AGGGTTAAGGGTTAAGGGTTAGGGTTAAGGGTTAGGGTTAGGGTTAAGTGTTAGGGTTAAAGGTTAAGGGTTAGGGTTAAGGGTTAGACCTGGCTGGGTTTATATCTTATCCTGCATGGTTATAAGGGTTAGGGTTAAGGGTTAGGGTTAAGGGTTAGGGTTAAGGGTTATGGTTAAGGGTTAAGGGTTAGGGTTAGGGTTAAGGGTTAAGGGTTAGGGTTAAGGGTTAGGGTTAAGGGTTAAGGGTTAGGGTTAAGGGTTAAGGGTTAGGGTTAGGGTTAGGGTTAGGGTTAAGGGTTAGGGTTAAGGGTTAGACCTGGCTGGGTTTATATCTTATCCTGCCTGGTTATGGGTGAAAACAACCTTTTTGGGCAATAACACATACAATTGTATGAGACTGTATGGATTGTGAAAAACAAGGATTTACATTTGAGAATTTACGTGTGTCAAGTTATCCTGTGTCACATTATCCTTCATCCAAACCCAAACCCTGACAGACTACAACTGGTTTTATGCTGACCACAATACATTCAGCATCCTGTAAAACCATACTATACATTCAAATCAAACTTTATTTGTCACATGCGCCGAATACAACAATGTGTAATGCTTAGCGTGAAATGCTTCGTATAGTAGCGGTTACCTTGAAGTGGTCAGCATAAAAATACAGTTGCAACGATAGTTTCCATGAAGAAATTACCTGTAACAGAAGTATTTCACTGCCACCCTTCTACCCATGAGTGCTGTGTTCTGGCAATTCATTTGGCCAGCCAGTCCATGGGTCATGTTCGTCAGGCACCAACCAGACTGAAACAGGGAGGCACCACCTGAACCTGTCTAATAAGATACACTAATTGTTATTTTTTCGTTTCAAAGTGTTTTGCTACCGGTGTGCCTTGCTGTCCCACTTCCCTGATTAGAAGTATAGAAGGGAAAGTCCTGACCTACAAGATGTTAGATAAGGCATGTTGTCATAGTTGTACTGCACATCTGCCTGGCAGAAACCGTCACTATGGCTGCATCACAAATAACACCCTGTGGACCCTTGTCAATAGTAGTGCACGATATATCTTTTTTACCTTCATTTAACTAGACAAGTGAGTTAATTAAGAACAAATTCTTATTTTTAATGACAGCCTAGAAACAGTGGGTTAACTGCCTTGTTCAGGGGCAGAATGACAGATTTGTACCTTGTCAGCTTGGGGATTTGAACTTGCAACCTCTCGGTTACTAGTCCAAAGCTCGAACCACTAGGCAACCCTGCTGCCCCATATTGAATATGGGGCCATTTGTGACACAGCCATAGCGACTAACAATGACAATGGCAAATTATTATCACTGGTCAAGAAACCGAAGAGATGAAACGCAATCATTGGATGTCATGTCCCACAGGAGATCGGGGAGTGACACACAGTTTGAGGGACACAGCCGCTTAACAGCCGTTAGCTTTACCTCACACAATGGCTTCAAAGCATAGCCGTGCTAGCATGAGAAGACGCCGCTCACGCGATCGGTGCAGTACAACAATGGCATTTAAAGCCCATTCAGAATACCTGAATGGACCAATGGACAGGTGAATGGTTCCAAATAAACATGCTATGTCTATTATTATATTCATTCAGAGATACTAGTACGTACATGCCCTTTAAACCCAATTGTGAAGGCCTTATACAGATGGGTTTGAGAAGCTTGTTTTATTTACATGAAATTAGGTTAATCTTTTGTGATTAACTTGAATGAAGTTGTAGAGCCATAATGATACTTAATACTAGTGGGATGAAGGAAGAGTCCCATAGAATAGGCTTTGTCCCTTCTAGTAATTCTACTTCTAGGGCCTTAACATCCCCATTTTGATCTTCTCCTTGAACCTGCTCTCTCGCTCTCGCTCTCTCTCTCTCTCTCTCTCTCTCTCCCTCTCTCTCTCAATTTAAATTTAAGGGGCTATATAGGCATGGGAAACATATGTTTACAATGCCAAAGCAAGTGAAGTAGATAATAAACAAAGTGAAATAACAATCACAAAACTTCCAAAATAATAAAAACATTTCAAATGTCATATTATGTCTATATACAGTGTTGTAATAATGTGCAAAGAGTTAAAGTACAAAAGGGAAAATAAATAAACATAAATATGGGTTGTATTTACAATGGCGTTGGTCAGTGTTTGCCCTTTTCTTGTGGCAACAGGTTACAAATCTTGCTGCTGTGATGGCACACTGTGGTGTTTCACCAAATAGATATAGGATTTTATCAAAATTGGATTTGTTTTCAATTTTTTTATGGTCACAGGAAGTGCAGCTCAGTTTCCATCTCATTTTGTGGGCAGTGTGCACATAGCCTGTCTTCTCTTGATAGCCAGATCTGCCTACGGTGGCCTTTCTCAATAGCAAGGCTATGCTCACTGAGTCTGTACATAGTTTCACACCCTGATCTGTTTCACCAGTCCTTGTGTTTTTCTCCACTCCCCTACAGGTGTTGCCCATCTTCCCCATTATCCCCGGTGTATTTATACCTGTGTTCTCTGTTTGTCTGTTGCCAGTTCGTCTTGTTTGTCAAGTCAACCAGTGCCTGCCCCTGACTCTGATCCTGCCTGCCTGACCACTCTGCCTACCCCTGACTCTGATCCTGCCTGCCTGACCACTCTGCCTGCCCCTGAGCCTGCCCCTGAGCCTGCCTGACCACTGGCCCCAGGACCAGCTTGCTTAGGGGGCTCTTCTCCAGGTTCATCTCTCTGTAGGTGATGGCTTTGTTATGGAAGGTTTGGGAATCGCTTCCTTTTAGGTGGTTGTAGAATTTAACGGCTCTTTTCTGGATATGGATAATCAGTGGGTATCATCCTAATTCTGCTCTGCATGCATTATTTGGTGTTTTACGTTGTACACAGTTTTTTTTTCAGAATGCTGCATGCAGAGTCTCAATTTGGTGTTTGTCCCATTTTGTGAATTCTTGGTTAGTGAGCAGACCCCAGACCTCACAACCATACTAATGGATTCTATAACTGATTCAAGTATTTTAAGTCAGATCCTAATCGGTATGTCGAATGTTATGTTCCTTTTGATGGCATAGAAGGCACTTCTTACCTTGTCTCTGAGATCGTTCACAGCTTTGTGGAAGTTACCTGTGGCACTGATGTTTAGGCCGGGGTATGTATAGTTTTTTGTGTGTTCTAGGGTAACGATGTCTAGATGGTATTTCTATTCGTGATCCTGGCAACTGGACCTATTTTTACTGAGATTTACTGTCAGGGCCCAGGTCTGACAGAATCTGTGCAGAAGATCTAGGTGTTGCTGTAGGCCCTCCTTGGTTGCGGACAGAAGCACCAGATCATCAGCAATCAGTAGACATTTTACTTCAGATTCTAGCAGGGTGAGGCCTGGTGCTGCAGACTGTTCTAGTGCCCTCGCCAATTTGTTGACTTATATGTTGAAGAGAGTGGGGCTTAAGCTGCATCCCTGTCTCATCCTACAGCCCTGTGGAAAGAAATGTGTGTTTTTTGCCAATTTTAAACGTGCACTTGTTGTTTGTGTGCATGGATTTTATAATGTTGTATGTTTTTCCCCCAACACCACTTTCCATCAATTTGTATAGCAGACCCTCATGTCAAATTGAGTCTAAAGCTTTTTTGAAATCAACAAAGCATGAGAAGACTTTTCCTTTGTTTTGTTTTGTTTTGTTTGTCAATTAAGGTGTGCAGGGTGAATACATCGTCTGTCGTACGGCAATTTGTTGTTTTTTTGTGTCAAATGTGTCTCCACTTTTGTGTATTGGTGTGATCAGTCATTGGTTCCAAATATTGGGGAAGATGCCAAATTGGGTGTGTTTTCGAATTCTTTGTATATCTGTGTAATCTGAGGGAAATATGTGTCTCTAATATGGTCCTACATTTGGCAGGAGAATAGGAAGTGCAGCTCAGTTTCCACCTAATTTTGTGGCAGTGTGCACATTGCCTGTCTTCTCTTGAGAGCCAGGTCTGCCTATGGCGATCTTTCTCAATAGCAAGGCTATGCTCACTGAGTCTGTACATAGTCAAAGCTTTCCTTACGTTTGGGTCAGTCACAGTGGTCAGGTATTCTGTCACGGTGTACTCTCTGTTTAGGGCCAAATAGCATTCTCGTTTTCTCCGTTGTTTTGTTATTCTTTCCAATGTGTCACAGTAATTATCTTTTAGTTTTCTCGTGATTTGGTTGGGTCTAATTGTATTGCTATCCTGGGGCTCTGTGGGGTCTGTTTGTGTTTGTGAACAAAGCCGCATGACAAGCTTGCTTAAGGGCTCTTCTCCAGGTTCATGTCTCTGTAGGTAATGGCTTTGTTATGGAAGGTTTCGGAATCGCTTCCTTTTACGTGGTTGTAGAATTTAACGTCTCTGTTCTGGATATTGATCATTAGCGGGTATCGGCCTAATTCTGCTCTGCATGCATTATTTGGTGATTTACGATGTACGCAGAGGATATTTTTGCAGAATTCTGCATGCAGAGTTTCTCTCTCTCTCCCTCTCTCTCCCTCTCGCTCTCTGCCAAGGCCATCTTTTTTTCCCTTCAAAACATCCACTTGAAAGGCTATTCAAAGATTTTTCAATGAATCCCCTCTGCATGTGTGTGTAGAGAGAGAGAGAGAGAGAGAGAGAGAGAGAGAGAGAGAGAGAGTGGGGGGAAATAGAAAGGGAGAACGTTGTTTTGGTGGCGGTACTACAGTACCATCTGTATGCTAATCTCCTCAGACTCTGGTCAATTTTGATCAAACGCTCAGTGGCCTCCCTCCCTCTCTCTTTCCATCCCTCTCTTCTTTTCTCTCTCTCTACCTCCTTCTCTTTTCTTTCCCTGCCTCCCTCTCTCTCAGTCACCCACCCTTCCCCTCTCTTTCTCTCTCTCCTCTGTGTTCTCAGTAATTACTGGAGCTCCACTGCCCTTTGTGTGGGCCACATATTACCCCCTACAGCAGCAGGCAACCCTTGAGTAAACCCCACCTCCCTTCTCCCCCCTGATTCACCACATAGTGTCCATTCCCTCACCCCAAAGCTCTCTCCTCAGCCCTCACCCCAAAGCACTCCCCCAAACAACCTCTCCTCACCCCCCTTAACACTATTCTGCTTATCCCCCCCCCCCCCCCACACCACACACACCACACACACGCACGCACGCACTCTTCCCCAGCACCTGTGACTATATTTCCCTGACCCACACCAGATGGTTGGCCCCCTGGTATCAATGGCAAGGCCCTCGGCAAACAGAGGCAGTTGTGGCACATTGGGCATGCTTTGTCTAGGCAGAGGTTGGCCACGTCTTGCGGAATACAATACACACACACACACGCTGTATACAGTTAACATACTGAATACAGTTAACATGCTGTATACAGTTAACATGCTGTATACAGTTAACATGCTGTATACAGTTAACATACTGAATACAGTTAACATGCTGAATACAGTTAACATGCTGTATACAGTTAACATGCTGAATACAGTTAACATGCTGTATACAGTTAACATACTGTATACAGTTAACATACTGAATACAGTTAACATGCTGTATACAGTTAACATGCTGTATACAGTTAACATGCTGAATACAGTTAACATGCTGAATACAGTTAACATGCTGTATACAGTTAACATGCTGTATACAGTTAACATGCTGAATACAGTTAACATGCTGTATACAGTTAACATGCTGAATACAGTTAACATGCTGTATACAGTTAACATGCTGAATACAGTTAACATGCTGTATACAGTTAACATGCTGTATACAGTTAACATGCTGAATACAGTTAACATGCTGAATACAGTTAACATGCTGTATACAGTTAACATGCTGAATACAGTTAACATGCTGTATACAGTTAACATGCTGAATACAGTTAACATACTGAATACAGTTAACATACTGTATACAGTTAACATGCTGTATACAGTTAACATGCTGTATACAGTTAACATGCTGAATACAGTTAACATGCTGAATACAGTTAACATGCTGTATACAGTTAACATGCTGAATACAGTTAACATGCTGTATACAGTTAACATGCTGAATACAGTTAACATGCTGTATACAGTTAACATGCTGAATACAGTTAACATGCTGTATACAGTTAACACGCTGTATACAGTTAACACACTGTATACAGTTAACATACTATATACAGTTAACACGCTGTATACAGATTGCATGTCTCTCCAGTACAATAGCAGTGATGTAACAGTTCTTCATCTCTCCCTCTTCTCACCCCTACCTGGGCTTGAACCAGGGACCCTCTGCACACATCAACAACTGCCTCCCACGAAGCATCGTTACCTATTGCTCCACAAAAGCCCCGGCCCTTTGAACAGCTACTTCAAGGTATCAGAGTGAGTGACGTCACCGATTGAAACGCTATTAGCGCACACCCCGCTAACTAGCTAGCCATTTCACAGCGGTTACATAAACAGTGTTGTCAGTGGTGCTAGTTGTAATGGTATCAAATGGACCTGTAAGACAAATACTCACACGAAAAGTAACTACCCTGGCACGCTGTGTGTGTTTTCATGCATCGTTTAGTCACAGTAATTAAACTTCTCCAAGCTCTGATGCTGCTGATGGTCCTTTGTAGCCTACTAAACGTGCTAACTGTCTGGCACTCAGCACTCTATTGTCCCTTTAATCACTCTGACATCCACTCAAATGTATTCAAAAATCTAATCAAACACTTCATGAGAGCCCATGGGCTCATGTTGTGAAACATTTCAATAGTCTATGCAATTGCACAAGAAAACAGATTGATGGCCTCTACTAAAAAGAGGAGTATCCCATCAGCTTTCTATAGGCTAGGCCTACTATATTTATTTCTCAACTTTCCTAATATTAAGCACATTGCTTATATTTACAACAGGTGTATAGCTGGCTGGCATGAAAATAAACCAGGGGGAAAAGCGTCCTCCATTCGCTATTTAAGTGCATAGATGAAATTCATTTTTTCTGTTTCGAGACAGGTGCATGATAATTGTCCATTCTAAATCAAACCAAATTTCACACATATATTATTTAGTATATGTAAAGAGAAGATTAATAGTCTGATGGGTGACAATATTACCCTCTCACTTGTGACTAATATATTATCACTTGTGCCCAGCATAAGAAACAATGGCTTATTTTTGTAACTTTTTCGAATCATAGTCGCACACCTCATGTAGACTAGCCCATAGGCCTATATGTTCAATATTAGTTATATATTAGTGTTTGTATCACAACTAAAGTGGTCAAATAACTTCTTACAATGAAGCACATTAATCCGCTTTACAAGGGGAGTAGAGCCTAACTGGCATACATAAGTGCCGCGTGAATTTCAAGTTTGGGGAAGATAATTTTCACCATAAAAATGCACCTTTATAATAGAAGCATTACATGCATAATTGCATTTGCGGTCACTTTTGATAATGCTGTTTTCCTCTAATGGAACATTCACGCTTATCTTCACTTGTAGCCTGTGAGAAAGACCCGGTCATGTGATGGAGCACGCAGCACTCAGGGAGAAGAGCACAAAGGCCAATGACCGGAAAAGGCATGGATTTCCTTTAGGGTGCATTACGGCCACACAAAGGGGATGCCACTGTGACATTCTAGACATTATCAAGTGCTTGTCAAATTGTGAATGAGTGACTGATATAGTGTGTATTGCCTATGCAAAAAACACAAAGCAGAGCTCATGCTTTTCAAGCAACTTTTTCAAATCATCATTAGAGTTGCGTCCTGCAGCCTTACAATGCATCTAAACATATAGCCCAAACATTTGTAGAACAACTAAAGTTACATTAATAACTCTAAATTAAGCATATTTCTTGGTTAACCTATTTCTTGGTTAACCGCTCAACACAGAATAGCCGTGTTCACTCCCTCAAATAATTTAGAGAAAATATACTTTCTATTTTATTCAGCTTTGTTAAATTGTATTCTTCATACTATAAAATAATGCCAGGGAATGCTAAGCAAATATTGTCTGCTAAATGAACTAGTGTAGCCCACAGCCATTTGGCTAACATAAGGACAACTCAGAGTATGTTGTTCTGTTCTTCTGAAATAGACTACATTTTCTTCATATCATGTTTCATATCATGCTTCTTAGACCTGTCTATAATAAATAATGGATTTATTGTGAAGGTGTACTATATCACATGGAATTATTAGACTTTTTAAAATGTAGATGTTCCAGGCAGGCAGGCAGGTTTACAAAGAGAGCGAGACAGGCAGGCAGACAGACACAGACAAGCAAACAGACAGTCAGAGAGAAAAGTGCAACAGGCAGGCAGACAGGCAGGGAGGGGGATAATGTGTATTAATCAGGGAGAAGCCCAGGCCATATGTCTGCTTAATGCAGGAGACTGCTGGCCAGGGACTTCAACTTCACAACATAAACAATTAACCTCATGTCAGGAAGAAGAGCAGCTTTACTGTAACACAAGTGTGAGGGTACTGTGTGTGTGTGTGTGTGTGTGTGTGTGTGTGTGTGTGTGTGTGTGTGTGTGTGTGTGTGTGTGTGTGTGTGTGTGTGTGTGTGTGTGTGTGTGTGTGTGTGTGTGTGCATAACATATTAGGACATGTATACCAGTTGAATTATACCATTTGAATTCTCAACTGTAATAATTGTTTTTCAGAATCCATACAGTCTCATAAAATGGTATGTGTTTATTGCCCAAAAAGGTTATTTTCACCCATAACCATGCAGGATAAGATATAAACCCAGCCAGGCCTAACCCTTAACCCTAACCCTTAACCCTAACCCTTAACCCTAACCCTTATAACCATGCAGGATAAGATATCAACCCAGCCAGGCCTAACCCTTAACCCTAACCCTAACCCTAACCCTTAACCCTAACCCTAACCCTTATAAACAGGCAGGATAAGATATAAACCATTAGCAGATGGTAGGGGATGACTCCCTGAGATCACACACACACAAAGACACCAGACCCCTGTTATGTTATCCACCAGACAGTAAGACCCCCCCCCCCCCCCCCCCCACACACTCCCTCCAGGTGTCTCAATCCAAACATGGTGGAATCCTAAACTAATTTATAATTTGTCCCCATACTGCACTCTCTTTTCAGGAATTCAACAAGAACATTCAGTTCCTAGTCAAAGAGGGATAACTTGACACAGAGAGCGGGCACAAAGGCATAAATAAATATACAATGTAGGCTATGTATTTTTTATGACAGTGGCCCTCAAAATTCCAGAGAGAAAGGGTGTTGACCAGACTCCAGAGAGAAAGGGTGTTGACCAGACTCCAGAGAGAAAGGGTGTTGACTAGACTCCAGAGAGAGGTGAGTGTGTGTGTGTGACACGTGGCTGGCTGAAGTAGAGTGTGGCGAGAGGAGGGATGGGCGAGAGAAGAGGGTGGGGAAGGGGGAGGAAAGAGAAGGGGATGAGAGCCATGTGGTTGATGTTTGTAAATAGTATACAGCGTTGCTCTGGTATTGTAGTGGAGAGGAGGGAAGAGAGATCAGTAGACAGGCCACACATGAGCAGGGACACAGAAATCACATGCACACACTAAAACAGAGAAATACACACATGCACACCGAACACACACACACACACACAAATAAATCAAAACACTCACTCACGCTCGCTGCCTGCCACTCCGCAGCTGCACCAGTTTCCATGGCAACGGTGGCAAAAGATTTTGGAAGAGCAGAGTGTGTGTGTGTGTGTTCATATCCACTTGAAGTGTGTGTGCGAGTGGTTGTGGTGAGATTTATATAGATTGCTGAGGCAATGGATTCTAAGGACTCAGCTCTTTTCCCTTTGAGAGACAGACACTAGTCTGTCAGGGCAGTCAAATAAACAGAGATGGTAAGATAGGAGCTTGATGGGGCTCTTAAAGGGCAATTCCACCAATTTTCATTATCTCCCACACCATACCAGTGTCCACACGTGAAAACTAGGCGTTTCTATGATCTGTGTTTTAATTAAGAGAAGAAAAGTCCTAAAAAAATGCTTATCTGTGACATCACAGGGTAGGATTAAATGTAAGAAAAACAATGATTTTCAAAACCTACAACTAGTTTTTAGCTCGAGGGAGGGTATTGTCTTGCTCCTCACGTCCCAGCGTATCTCATAGTTTAAAAAAATAATTGTTTTTCAAATTCTTTTATTTCTTTATATTTCTTTCTACAAAATGTAGAAATGCGTTGTTTTCACATATGTTGACACTGGTATTGTGCTGGAGATAAATAAAACTGAGGTTGAAAAGTGGTGGAATTGACCTTTAATGATACAACCCCTACACAGACAGACAGATGGAGAGAAACAGTACACAAACCTGGTATTGATTTATATTCTACTACATGTTTGCTTTGGCAATGTTACTTCTCACATTTTTCATGACAATAAAGCTTCTTGAATTTAAAGTGAGTGAGTGAGTGAGTCAGAAAGAGAGATACAAAAAGACAGAGATATTTAAATACTTCCACTGATGTGTAGTTCACAGTATCAGTGACGACGAATGACTCATGTCCACACACAGAGGTGTTTATTTTCAATGTCTATTTATTTGTCAAAATGAGGTATTTCAAAGTGCTGAGTTGGAGCACTACATGTAAATGATATGAACGAAGAAAAAAACCTATTCCGTTCACCCAGAAAGGTCTATGCACCCGACAGTTACAAATACTTAAACAAATGGGGAGAAATAAAGAGAAAGGAAAAGGCGGTAGAACAAATGTTTTGATAGAGAGAGAAAGAAAAAAAGGACGAGATAAAGAGATATCTACCGAGAACTCATTTTCCGTACGAAAATATAACTATCAAATGTAGTATGTATCACAGTCACACTAAAGGGTCATAAAGGTGTAGAATTGGAATCATGGTACAATACAAAGCAGGGGGGGGGGACGTTTTATATTACAAAGTTTCGTTGCCCTCGAGGCATTGCAGTACTTTTTTAATAACGTTTCCAGTCTAGTTATTGGCAGCTTTTGGACATAAAATGTATAAAAACTCAAAGATAAAAATGTATATAAAACAAGGCAGATTCTGAGTGTATTTGTACTGTTATTTACAAAAGTGTCGGCTAGCAAGGTGCACATTATACCGCGGTTTCCTGGTGTACAGGTGTCTTCTGTTTGCAGCTGTGAAGGCGTAGAAAGCATTTTCTGCTACTAAGTGTGAACTTTGAACTCTCCAACCAACTCTGACGCTATGCCCAGTGTGTATTCATTAGGCACACAATGGAGCAAAATGGAATGAAACAGAGAGGGAATACCTGATCGTGTCCATTGAGAAATGCTTATTTTCACTTTCCGTTGCAAAACATTTTGCCACGATGTGCCCTCATGAACAAGACCCCTTTGAAAGTCACCTGGTTTGGGTTAGGGCTATAAGTGTCACATTGAGTACAACAAGAAACAAGAAACAACAAGAAATAGAGAGAGGACCTCGTTCTATTCTCTTCTTTCCTTCTTCCCAATGTGACCGGATTGAAAAACGTAGAACCCTAAACATTCTTAACGTCAACAAATGTGCAAAAAAAGTGGCGTCAGTGAATGTCCCGTCCACCCCGTCATTTGTCGCTCACGTGTTTGTGTGTGTGTGTGTGTATGCATATATATAAGTTGAGACAAAGCGAGGGGGAGGGGGGTCATCTGGGTGTGTCTGAGTGTATATATGTGTGTGTGTGTGTGTGTGTGTGTGTGTGTATGTGTATGTGTCTATGTCCGTGTGTATATATCAAATCAAATGTTATTTGTTACATGCGCCGAATACAACCTTACAGTGAAATGCTTACTTACAAGCCCTTAACCAACAATGCAGTTTTAAGAAAAGCATTTTTTATATATGTGTGTGTGTGTGTCTATGTGTGTGTGTGTGTGTGTGTGTGTGTGTGTGTGTGTGTGTGTGTGTGTGTGTGTGTGTGTGTGTGTGTGTGTGTGTGTGTGTGTGTGCATCATGTGCCACTAAAAAGTCTTAGCAAGTCCTGGCCTGCTCGAGTCGCTTCATTAGCTGGTGCCTCCGTGCCTGCAGCCTGTCCTTCTCCTGAGTCAGCCGCAGTTCATCCGTCTCCAGCGACGACACATACTCAGCCGCTTTCTTCAAGATCAGCACCTTGGCCGCCTTCTCGTTCCTCGCCAGTTCGGGCACATGATCGCGGAGCGTGAGGAAACTTGAGCGCAGGTCGTTGCGCCGCTGGCGTTCCAGGATATTGTGGTTTCGCCGCCGTTCGGAGTCTTCGGAGTCGGAGTTACCGGAGGAGCCGCCGCGTGGGCTACTGGCACCGCTGGCGTGGCGTTTGGATCTAGAACCCAGCATTGTTGATGATGGCACAGTCAGGGAGCCGCAGAATGTCGAGGATGATGGCGATGATGATGAAGAGGTGGCACGGGAGTATTGACGAGGAGCGTTAGATGACTTGTGTTTCTTGGAGGGGGGCGCGTGGTCGTCGTCAGAGGCGTACGGCGAGGGTGCGGCGTAGTTGTGCTGCTGCTGGTGGACCGAGCTCCGCTTGAGGATCAACTCCTGCCCATGACAGTTTGACCCCGCAGACCACCGGTTGCTGACGAATCGGCTCACGACACCAGATGAGACCACAGCCCCAGAAGCGGTGCCAGTCTTCGACCGCACCGAGATGGTGACCGTGCCAGTCGCCATTGGCGACAAGCCACGCCGCTTCTCCACTGTGACCACATCGATCTCTTCGCCGTCTGAGTCGTCATCGTCCTCATCTTCCTCCTCATCTTCGTCATCATCTTCATCATCTTCTTCTGGGAAAGGAAACAAGAAGTGTGAGTTGGTTAATCGTTCTGACTAGTCAACTGCGGGAACTATGTCACCTATGTGTGCTCACAGGTGACAGGTCAAATCCAATGAATTGGTCACATTCACATGGTTAGCAGATGTGAGTGTAGCGAAATGCTTGTGGTTCTAGTTCCGACAGTGCAGCAATATCTAACAATTCTACCTGTGTAAAGGAATGGAATAAGAATATATAAATATATGGATGAGCAGTGTCAGAGCGGCATAGGCTAAGATGCAATAGATAGTATAGAATAGAGTATCTACATATGAGATGGGCTCACTGTGTGTGTGTGTGTGTGTGTGTGTGTGAGAGCATGCGTGTGTGGGAAAAGTGAGAGCATTGCTCAACTCTCTTATTGCTGACTGTCAGTCACTAATCTGGCCCACAGGCTTTTTACATGCTTCATCTTGTAGACCAGCTGGATTCGTTCTAGTTTTTCAGGCTATTCCTGCTCATCTTTATCGTCTACAGTTTGAATGTTTGAGTGGTGTCCCTGTTCACTCTCTCTTGAAAAGGTTCTGACATCCCCAGTTAGGCAGTTAGTGATGATGACACGAGATATGCAAAGCATTTAACAGTCATATTCCTGATCAGTTTTATCTTGAGGTGTTTCAAAAAAAGTAAGTTGACTTTTTTCAATATTTACCGGCTTCTTTATCTTTAGTACACCTGAGCCAAGACATTACAGCCGTGACTTATCAGAAGACTTATCATGTAATACAAATAAAGGAATAGAAATAATCATGCGCAGGCCTCTTTGAAGCTGTAAGAAGAGGAAGTTGTGGATCGTGAAGCGGCAGGTGATTGAGGCCAGCAGCCCCAGTTAAAATGCCTTTGTGAAAACAGCTATCATTATCAGCTCAGTCGTTCATAAAGCAGTGAGGCATTTTACAGCTTACTGTAACCCACTTCTCACGGCCAAACCCTCGGGAGGCAGTCTCTCTCTCTCTCTCTCTCTCTCTCTCACACACACTGAGAAGGAAGACAGTCTCTCTCTCTCTCTCTCTCTCTCTCTCACACACACACACTGAGAAGGGAGACAGTCTCTCTCTCTCTCTCTCACACACTGAGAAGGAAGACAGTCTCTCTCTCTCTCTCTCACACACACTGAGAAGTTGGCACGGGAATCAAAACACAACCACACCACAGGTTCTCAGCTGGGTGATTATGGGGATGTCTGGCCTCTCCTCCTCTTTTCCCTCCCTCTCCTCCTCTTTCCCCCCTCTCCTCCTCTCCCCCCTCTCCTCTTCTTTCCCCCCTCTCCTCTCCTCTTTTCCCTCTCTCCTCTTTTCCCTCCCTCTCCCCTCTCCTCTTTTCTCTCTCCTATTTTCTCCCACTTTCTCTCTAGACAGACCACATGTGAAGCTGAGACAGCCTGGGCAATATGATATTTGGCTCAGGGGGAAAGTGTGTAGGTGGTACTAGTGAGTCTATCTCTAGGGGTAGATGTCAATAGTATAAAGTGACATCCTCTCCTCGTCTCCTTTCCTCATCCTGCAATGATGTGAAAGAGCTGGTCTGGTGAAAGCCAACACCTGGTTTTCCAAAAGATCAGTGCAGATGAAGACGAGAGGGTGAAGCGAGGGAGACACTTTAAACTATTGACATGTATCCTTCATTGGTGTCACAGATACACATGTCACAGGTGCCTTTGGCTTCCAGGTATACTGTAGGCTATCATACTGCAAGCTATCATACTGAAGGCTATCATACTGTAGGCTATCATACTGCAAGCTATCATACTGTAGGCTATCATACTGCAAGCTATCATACTGAAGGCTATCATAATGCAAGCTATCATACTGTAGGCTATCATACTGCAAATTGTCATACTGAAGGCTATAATACTGTAGGCTATCATACTGAAGGCTATCATACTGCAAATTGTCATACTGTAGGCTATCATATTGAAGGCTATAATACTGTAGGCTATCTAATAAGTGTTTTATGTGTCAGCATTTGATTCTTGAGCCATTCCTCTATCTGATATTGGGGGCCAAATGCCTATTATGTGCCTATAGGTATTTAACGTGGAGAGGATATCTGATGGTATCTATAGACACCGTCTGTATCTGCCTTTCAAGCATGCGGTGTGTCTACTATTCTATTTTATGGTGAGGTAAGCTCGGATAAAAGAGAGAGAGTCGCGACTTAACACTGCCAGCGTCAGAAGAGGCCCTAGCAAATGTTTTTTTTTTATCTCCAGGCTGGCGGGGCAGCGGGGGGAGGCGGTGGAGCGGCGCCAGAGAGACAGCTGTCGAGATGGGAGCGCCTGTTCAAAGCTGTCAGCCCCCTAAAGAAAATGGGCCCTCCCCCTCCTCTTCTCTCCAGCTCTTTCTTTCCCCGCCGTCCGGTCAAAGGGGGTGTGTTTTGGCAAAGCACTATAGCTCGAGCCTCGAGGCGGCGCTGCCAAGTTGGAAGTCTCTCTCTCTTTTTTTACTACCGTTTCACAGACGCGCCACAAAGAACTATAGTAAAGACTCACGTGTGTTTTTCGTTGGCCTACCAGACTTCCATGGTAGTTGCCAAACGATACATGTATGCTCAACGAAGTTGGACCATTTAAGAATGTTCGAAGAACCTATTATCCTGTTATTACAAAGGTTTTATTGTCCACTTTGTTGTTATCGACCGACCCCCTTTACAAACCACACCCACACACATCCTCAACACCGAACACAATAGTCGCTATAAATGGCATTTTACAAAATGACGTCTAGTTTACCCGGGTTGAACATTGAATAGGCCTAAGCAATTCCACACCTATGGAGCCCTAGGTATTTCCAAATCATTGCGTAAGGTGCTTAATCATAGCCTCCAACGAACCATATCAATAAATCCGTTTACTTCTGTACGTCTACCTGCGCGGAAGCGTCAAGTAGAGCCTACATTGCCCTTTTACAACCCGTCTGTTTAGTTGTTCGGTGTCTTTTTGTTAGATGCCGACTAGGTCTAAATCAGTAATACACACAATCCTCCAATTTTACAGCTATCTGCCGGATGAAGCGCCTGCCTATTACATAAACCCTCTCACGCACTGCCACCACCATTTACTGCCGGCATGTGGAACGTAACTACGTAATCCGATTCTGTGC
Organism: Oncorhynchus clarkii lewisi; assembly: GCF_045791955.1. Classification (NCBI taxonomy): domain Eukaryota; kingdom Metazoa; phylum Chordata; class Actinopteri; order Salmoniformes; family Salmonidae; genus Oncorhynchus; species Oncorhynchus clarkii. The sequence continues at coordinate 11,936,263 of NC_092154.1, forward strand.
TGTCATATGAACTTTCAATCACCCCAATTAGCACTAACCTAATAATAATAATAACAATAATGTAGCAGAATGACGTCAATTCAACAAAATAAAACAGGGTATGTGGATGAGTATTGTGTTATTAGGGTATCTGCTGTTGTACTGTGGGCACTGTAACCAAAACAAAAGCTATTGTGCGCATTCATCCTCGCCAAAGGTATCTGCTTACCGGAGTCGCTCGGAGTTTCCTCTGCGCTACAGTGGGCAGTAGTGGCGGGGGCCGTCCCAGGTGGACATATGCTGCTGCTGCTACCGTTTCTTTTGTTGATGGGGAAAGGGAAGACTATCGTGGGGTCCACACTCAGCTCCGGCGCCTTGGTTGTGATGGCCGCGGCGGTAGTGACATTTTTACTAACTCCACAGGCAGCCGCGGTGGAGATGGCTTTGCCTAGCTTTTCTGTGACCACCCTCTGGAGCTTTTCCCTGGCCGAGAAGCCGCTCCACATACAGTCCTGAATGATAATGGAGTTGGGGTTACTATCCAAAGCGGAGCAGCCGCCGAACAGGTCTCCGTCCGACGCGCCCCAAATATCGTCTTCGGGCAGGAACAGGAGCTCTGAAGCCCAGTCGCAGCCAAGCGGGTCGCCTAATCCAAAACCCATGGGACCTGCTGCCGAGTCGCCTCTGTCTCCCCCGGACGCGAAGGCCAGCTCCCCCGGTAGCGCCGCTCGGCTCGGGGAGAGGGGCGGCGTGGGCAGCAACTCGAATTTCTTCCAGATGTCCTCTCCGGGTGGCGCAGAGTCGGGACCGCAGAAATAGAAGTCATCCTCGCCCGGGTAGAAGCAGGGTTGTAGAGAGTCGAACTCCATGTCGGAATTTTTACCTATAATCGCCGGCATTTTATCCCACACTTGGAAATCCTGCAAAGAGGGATAGTTTAGACACAATGGAATAAGACACACACCGACATAAAGTTCCTATCGAAAAGACCAGATACCTAACACCTTATGCACAACATTCTACAGTCAGTCCTAAAAGTCTTACAGATCCATTGGAAAGCACAGAGGCCAGTGCGCGTAAAACGTGTGGAAAGTCAGTTTTCCACTCTTCTTGGCATTATTCACACAATAATACCACAGTGGGCAATTATAATAACTATTAAAACACATATCTATGTTAAAGTCACATGACAATTCAATTCGTTTTAAAGTTAAGGATGACCATTTTAGAGTCAATATATAGAGAAAAAACCCGGAGTCAAATAATGTAAGCGACACTTTCACCTAAATATTGATTGATGCTCACCTCGCGTTGACTGATGTTGTGGTGTGAGTCGTGTTTTGTCTCTCGCTGTTCAGTGATAAACTAGATTAGGAGCACACATCTACTCTTGTGTCGCACAGACAGATCTCTGACACGCATTGTGCTGGGCTATGGAGTGTTATAGCCGTCCCTCAAACCTCTCTCTGAGTTGGAGGGAAGACTCCACCCACTTAGGGGCGTGGTGAGTGTGGTAGACTGCAGCGCTGCGGCGTGAGGCGGACGGGCTGGCTGTGTCGGCTCCAATAGGGTCGTCACTAGTTACCACTGCCACAAAGTCATAAACCCCGCAATTTCAAAAATGTATCTTCTTAAAATGTGATTTTAAACCTAAGCCTAACATGAACCCTTACTTTAAACACACTTCTATCCGTATACCTAACCCTAACCTTAAATGAATACAAAAAAGCACATTTCATTTTTATAAATTTGTGGTTGTGGTAACTAGTGGAAACCCTCATATAGCCTGCGACGGGCTCCATTACCCCTCCAAAGAATATATATTATATTATCATCCCTGAGCCTCTATTATGGCGAATTTCTTTCCCTTTTCAGAAATTGTTTGGGGAAAATTGTGGACAAATGCATAGGATATAGACTTTATTTTATGTATAAAGGCTTCACTAATATATGACAATGGTTTGTTACCCAGCAACCATAGCGTTTTGATGGAAGTAGGCCTGCTATTTGTTTAAAGATAATCATATCATGTCTTATACTCAATCAATCAAATGTATTTATAAAGCCCTTTTTGCATCAGCCGATGTCACAATGTGTTTATTCAGAAACCCAGTCTAAAACCCCAAACAGCAAGCAATGCAGATGTAGAAGCACGGTTTATACTGTCTTGTTATTAGGAAAGTCACGATGTCTTGGCACACTACTCAATGCTGGAGCTGAACTCAACTCTCACTATTGTCTGGGGGCATTGAGATAACCGCATAGAATGATCAAAGAGTCGGTATCACTGCGCCCTCACGCGGACACAGGATAACAGGAGGTTGAACGCATCAATACAATTAATCGCTGGTGTATGTTATCTGCGGTGAATTGTCGAACCATTTGTTGTTCTTTATAATGAAGATAAAGTATGAACCTGTTATTTTTAACTACTATTGGCAATTGATTAAACACATCCATACATTGAGCTGATTGGCTACGCGTTAAACCTATCATTCATTATATGCTACTGATTAAACACATCCATACATTGAGTTGATAGGATTTAAACCTACCATTATATTATTCTTTGTCTTCTTTGTCTACACATGTCCAGGGCGAGCAGAATCATCTGCGCTCAGGGGTTGTAACGTAACTCCACTGGCAGCGGTTAATGTAGCCTGCAGTCATCCCATTCCCTTACTCTAATAACAGGTTTGACGAAAATGTATCTGTAATTACGCGCACGGGCGGCGCATTGGCACGGGCACAGATACAGCATATTCCCTATCGACTTCTTGAGAGAAACTGTTCTGTTTACTTTACAACCAAACGAAATGACACAGCACTTGTTCTATAACATGTTTGTTCTAAACGAAATCACAAAGAGGATATCGAAAAAGAAACGTAAATATGTCTACATGTCTTTTGTGTCCACTGTGAAACGGGTCCTATGCAGTCAAGCTTTGATATAGTGGATAGGTTTTTAATCAGAAGCAGTAAAAGAAGACCTTTATATATGTGATTACAGAAAAAGACATGTACACAGGCCTACATATCTATATTTTCTCTTTTAAACCACTGAGCCATTCTACTACTACTAGACTATAATCCCATGACTGCATGGATATGTAGATATGTAGGCCCGTGTACATGTCTTTTTCTGTAATCACATATATAAAGGTATTCTTTTACTGCTTCTGATTAAAAACCTATCCACTATATCAAAGCTTGACTGCATAGGACTCGTTCCACAAGGCAAGCGTTTATATTGTTGACGGGTTGTTATCAGAACCAGTGGTGGAAGATGGGAGGGATGGTAAAGACCAGCAGCTGCTATCAGAGCAAGAAGAGTGGGAATTGGGATCTGTTTGGGAGGTGCAGGGCATTTCCTGGGAATACCAATACCACCTCGAACACCGGTTCCCTGGGATTGGGACAAGGAAGACTGGACGGGAGCTTCAATGAGATGTTCGCCCTTGTTTTCCTGTGACCCATAGGAACTGCTTCCTGTGTCAGAGAGAGGGAGTAATAACTAAGAGAAAGAGAGAGAGACATGGGGAAGGGAGGGAGGGAGGTAGAGGTAGGAAGGGAGAGATGAGAGAGAGAACGAGGGAGACATGGAGAAGGGAGGTAGGGAGAAACTAAGAGGGAGAGAGAGATGGGGAGGGAGGGAGGTAGAGGTAGGAAGCGAGCAATGAGAGAGAGAGAAGGAGGGAGACATGGAGAAGGGAGGTAGGGAGAAACTAAAAGGGGGAGGGAGGGTGGTAGAGGTAGGAAGGGAGCGATGAGAGAGAGAAGGAGGGAGAGAGAGGGAGTGAGACATGCAGAAGGGAGGTAGGGAGAGAGAGATGGGGAGGGAAGTAGAGGGAGGAAGGGAGCGATGAGAGAGAGAAGGAGGGAGAGAGAGGGAGGGAAACATGGAGAAGGGAGGGAAACATGGAGAAGGGAGGTAGGGAGAAACTGAGAGAGAGAGATGGAGAAGGGAGGGAGATAGAGGGAGGGAGGGAGGGAGCGAAGAGAGAGAGAGGGAGAGATGAGAAAGGGAGTGAGAGGGAGCAGAGAGCGAGAGAGAGAAGAGAGAAAGACAGAGGTAGAGAGAGGAAAGTGGTGTTGGGGGAAAAATATACAACATTATAAAATCCATGAACACAAACTACAAGTGTGTGGTTACAATTGGTAAAAAAATATATATTTCTTTCCACAGGGCCGTGGGGTGTGACAGGGATGCAGCTTAAGCCCCACCCTCTTCAACAAATATATCAATGAATTGACGTGAGCACTAGAAGAGTCTGCAACACCAGGCCTCACCCTCACCTCACAAGAATCTAAAATCAAATGTCTACTCATGATCTGGTGCTTCTGTCCCCAACCAAGGAGGGCCTACAGCAGCACCTAGATCTTCTACACAGATTCTGTCAGAACCTGGGCCCTGACAGTAAATATCAGTAAGACCAAAATAATGGTGTTTCAAAAAGGTTGAGTTGCCAGGACCACAAATACAAATTCTATCTAGATACCATTACCCTAGAGAACACAAAAAACTATACATACCTCAGCCTAAACATCAGCGCCACAGGTAACTTCCACAAAGCTGTGAACGAGCTGAGAGACAAGGAAAGAAGGGCCTATTATGCCATCAAAAGGAACATCAAATTAGCAATACATGCTAATTATCCAAGGAGCTATTCAACTCTACAACCACCTAAAAGGAAGCAATTCCCAAACCTTCCATAACAAAGCCATCACCTACAGAGAAATTAACCTGGAGAAGACCCCCTAAGCAAGCTGGTCCTGGGGCTCTGGTCACAAACAGACTCCACACAGTCCCAGGACAGCAACACAATTAGACCCAACCAAATCATGAGAAAACAAAAAGATAATTACTTGACACATTGGAAAGAATTACAAAAAAACTAGAATGCTATTTGGCCCTAAACAGAGAGTACACAGTGGCAGAATACCTGACCACTGTGACTATGTACAAACTCAGTGACCATAGACTTGCTATTGAGAATGGCCTCCGTAGGCAGACCTGGCTCTCAAGAGAAGACAGGCTATGTGCCCACTGCCCACAAAATGAGGTGGAAACTGAGCTGCACTTCCTATCCTCCTGCCAAATGTATGACCATATTAGAGACACATATTTCCCTCAGATTACACAGATCCACAAATAATTCAAAAACACACCCAATTTTGATACACTCCCATATCTACTGGGTGAAATACCACAGTGTGCCATCACAGCAGCACGATTTGTGACCTGTTGCCACAAGAAAAGGGCAACCAGTGAAGAACAAACACTTTTGTAAATACAGAGAGATGCGAGTGGGAGGGAGAGGGAGCAGAGAGTGAGAGAGAGAAGAAAGACAGACAGAGGGAGAGATGAGAGAGGGCGGGAGAGGGAGCAGAGAGCGAGAGAGAGAAGAGAGAAAGACAGACAGATGGAGAGATGAGAGAGGGAGGGAGAGGGAGAGGGAGCAGAGAGTGAGAGAGAGAAGAGAGAAAGACAGAGGGAGAGATGAGAGAGTGAGGGAGAGGGAGCAGAGAGCGAGAGAGAGAAGAGAGAAAGACAGAGGGAGAGATGAGAGAGGGAGGGAGAGAGTGAAGAGAGAAAGATAGGAAGAGTAAGGGAGAGATGAGAGGGAGAGAGTAAATAATCAGAGAGTAAACTAAAGTTACATGTTTCATATGGTACAACTGTGGTCCAGTTGTGTCCATCTGCCACAAACACACACTAAAAATATAAACTAATCAAATAAACAGAAACACTTCCATATTGAATGTTAATATAATTATCTAACCAAGTGGAACTGGCCAGTTATGTCCAGACAGAGACTAAGACACTGGCCATGTTTGTGAGCAGCATTTTTGCTCAGGGTTTAGAGAGTGGATAGAGGGGGGGTTGGCTTGTGCTTATAGATGGTTAAGCAATTGGGCCAGTTTGGATAAAAGACTCATAAGTCACAGTGTTTGGAAGGAAAAACTTTAAAAAAGCCAATGACTTGTCATCCGGCTGGGATGATAAGAAGAGAGAGAGACCGAGGGTGCTTCCCAAATTCCCTATTCCCTAACACCCTGTTCCCTAACACCCTATTCCCTAACACCCTGTTCCCTAACACCCTATTCCCTAACACCCTATTCCCTAACACCCTGTTCTCTAACACCCTATTCCCTAACACTCTATTCCCTAACACCCTGTTCCCTAACACCCTATTCCCTAACACCCTGTTCTCTAACACCCTATTCCCTAACACCCTGTTCCCTAACACCCTATTCCCTAACACCCTGTCCCCTAACACCCTATTCCCTAACACCCTATTCCCTAACACCCTGTTTCCTAACACCCTGTTCCCTAACACCCTGTTCTCTAACACCCTATTCCCTAACACCCTGTTCCCTAACACCCTATTCCCTAACACCCTATTCCCTAACACTCTGTTCCCTAACACCCTGTTCCCTAACACCCTATTCCCTAACACCCTGTTCCCTAACACCCTGTTCCCTAACACCCTGTTCCCTAACACCCTGTTCCCTAACATCCTGTTCCCTAACACCTTGTTCCCTAACACCCTGTTCCCTAACACCCTATTCCCTAACACCCTGTTTCCTAACACCCTATTCCCTAAATCGTGCATTACTTTTGATAGCTGCCACACACACACACACACACACACACACACACACACACACACACACACACACACACACACACACACACACACACACACACACACACACCAAAATGTCGAACGTTTCTTCTTGGTCATCATTACCTAAGAATGTGCGGTTCTTAGGCAACCTGGTCTCAAACCAGTTGTTTGTTTGTTTGAACTTCCGAGTTGGTTTAACGTCGAAGCAGAGCAAACGTAAACTAGCTGACGAGCTTGTAGAGCAGCAATAGAATTAAAAACACGCCTTACTTTTTTGTAGATAATAAATGCAATGTGGAACCAGTAGCGGCGTGTGGGTAAAACCACTGAGGAAGTCATGCCAGTGAAAAGGTCATAATGTTATGATATATGTTGTGATAACTGTGTTGTTTACTCTATAACCCATTTGTTCATACACCACCATGATATATAATAAGGCCCTGACAACAAAAAGACACCAGTTACACAGTGGTGGAATAAATTCAACTACACACACACAAATGTCTCATCACAAAACCGGAGAGCAGCATCTGTCCAGTGAAGTCCCCAAAGCAAATATTGTATACAAACAGTTATATCACCTGCAGCATGTTCAAGCAAGTTAATGTTGTCGACAGTTTACTTAACATCTACTGATTTAGAATCACAGAGTTACCGCAAGTCAGCACAAAGACAACAGGAGCACTGCCTCCGCTATTCCAGCACCATTTCAACAGACTTTACAAGTTGTCAAAAGCGTTCCACAGGAATGCTGGCCCATGTTGACTCCAATGCTTCCCACAGTTGTGTCAAGTTGGCTAAATGTCCTTTGGGTAGTGGATCATTCTTGAAACACACTGGAAACGGCTGAGCATGAAAAACCCATCAGCGTTGCAGTTCTTGACACAAACCGGTGCGCCTGGCACCTACAACCATACCCTGTTCTAAGACACTTCAATATGTTGTCTTGCCCATTTACCCTCTGAATGCCACACATACACAATCAATGTCTCAAATGTCTTAACAAGGCTTAAAAATCCTTCTTTATCCTGTGTCATCACCTTCATCTACACTGATTGAAGTGGATTTAACAGGTGACATCAATAAGGGATCATAGCTTTCACCCTGGATTCACCTGGCCATCTATGCCATGGAAGAGCAGGTGTCCTTAATATTTTGTACACTGAGTGTGCAATACTACACGCTTTCTTGAATTTGGGGACTGTGAAAAGACCCATGGTGGCATGCCTGGTGGGGTAAGTGTGTGTGTGCGTGTGTCAGAGCTGTGTATAAGTTGATTATGTAAACAATTTGGAATTTTCAACACCTTAATATTTCTTATAAAAAGAAGAAGTGATGCAGTCAGTCTCTCCTAAAATCCAAGAGAGACTGGCATGCATAGTATTTATATTAGCCCTGTGACTACAATAAAAAGCAAGATGTGTAGCTCTCTTCTGGGTCAGCTGCAGTTTGTGTGTGTTTCTGTGAGTGTGTGTTTCTGTGAGTGTGTGTTTCTGTGAGTGTGTGTTTCTGTGAGTGTGTGTTTCTGTGAGTGTGTGTTTCTGTGAGTGTGTGTTTCTGTGAGTGTGTGTTTCTGTGAGTGTGTGTTTCTGTGAGTGTGTGTGTGTGTGAGTGTGTGTTTCTGTGAGTGTGTGTGTGTTTCTGTGAGTGTGTGTGTGTTTCTGTGAGTGTGTGTGTGTGAGTGTGTGTTTCTGTGAGTGTGTGTGTGTTTCTGTGAGTGTGTGTGTGTGTGTTTCTGTGTGTGTGTAAAATGTATGTAGGACTGAATTTTGGGGAGTTTGTTTGTCAATTAGTGCATTCCATTACAACTTTGATGCTAAGATGCAAAACGGGGTTGAAGACTTCATTCTGCGTTTCCATTGCTGTGAAGTGTTGCAGAGGACAAACACATGACTAAGCCCCGAGAAACACACACAGAGGTGATCATTTCAGCATGTGTCCATTAGCGCGTGTTTACCAGGCACTGGCAGCACTGCTGTTTGAGTTAGTGACCCCCCAAACACACGCACGCATGTAGCATGCACGCGCGCACACACACACACACACACACACACACACACACACACACACACACACACACACACAATGTCAACCGCGCTGTCGTCGTCCTGATTCATGACCCCACAAACTCACCAAAGTCTCAATGTTTTATAAATGGCAACAATAGGCTTGTAAAACTGTCTCTTCCCACGCAGTATTTACACGCAACAGTTTAAACAATCAGGTGAAATGTTTCTCCCAGTTAGAAGGACGTTTAACATATTTCTCAGTGACATGACTTCTAACTAAGACTAGCCAACTTGAGAAAAGATGATCGAGAGCCTGGCTCTTTCATGGTGAATAATTGTGATCCGGAAGCGTCTGGTAAGGTCTGATACAACTGTATCCGAATGTGATTGCTCCTGTCTGGGGTGTTAATCAATCACGGTTATTGATGTCCTATGGATGGTAGACTGGGCGGTCTAATGACGTTCACCTTCAGGGCCACTGCTATTGATTCATGTTCGATTCCCAGACAGACCGGATCCATAACATGTAATATGATCCAAGTAACAGGAAAGTTGCACGATTACCTCAGGATGACCTCACACTCTTCAGGGAATCGGAGAAGTCTTGAACAAATTAATGGGATGAATATATATAAGCATAACTACATATCCCCCCCCCACCCCAAAAAAAACATCTTAAAAATCAAAAAAATAACAATTAATCTTAAATTGTAGTAAAATATCAAAATGTTTTGTCAACAAGGTCTCACAATCTCACTGAAGAACTAGACGTTCATCCACATTCTCCAAATGTCAAATTTAGAAGTGAAGGATTAAGTTTAGGCACTCATTCTGAAGGGAGGTAATGGTTAAGGTTTGGGATAGGGTAGGCTCAGGGTCAGGGGCAGGCAGAGGTCAACAGTCCAGAGGTGGGGTAAAGGTACAGGTCGGCAGGTCGGCAGGTAGGCTCAGGGTCAGGGGCAGGCAGAGGTCAACAGTCCAGAGGTGGGGTAAAGGTACAGGTCGGCAGGCAGGCTCAGGGTCAGGGGCAGGCAGAGGTCAACAGTCCAGAGGTGGGGTAAAGGTACAGGTCGGCAGGCAGGCTCAGGGTCAGGGGCAGGCAGAGGTCAACAGTCCAGAGGTGGGGTAAAGGTACAGGTCGGCAGGCAGGCTCAGGGTCAAAACCAGGAGGGTGAGAAAAAGAGAGACTGGGAAAAGCAGGAGCTGAGACACGAAAACGCTGGTTGACTTGACAAACAAGACGAACTGGCAACGGACAAACAGAGAACACAGGTATAAATACACAGGGGATAATGGGGAAGATGGGGGACACCTGGAGGGGGGTGTAGACAATCACAAGGACCGTGTAAAATAGATCACGGTGTGACATTGGGATAGAGTTAAAACATGAAGTTTAGTCACTCATTCTGAATGGTTAAGGTAAGGGTTCATGTTTGGGATAGGGTTGAAACCTTAAAATAAAAATCCACTATCCACAACTGGGTTTGAATACATAACCTTCTGATCCACCACCCCATTCATAAAGCTCTAGCAAAACCCAAGCCTACTTCATGATAATAAGAGGTGGGGTAATTGCCCCTCGTAGCCGGTGTTGAAGGTATTTCCCAACGTCCTCAGGACAAGGATAGACATCAAATTTCAACTTCAATCTTGAACGACATGTCTGTTATTAATACCATGGTTCTGTCTGAATACCCATACTTTTTATTGAAATAGTACTCTGATTGGGTATTTGAAAATATAAAGTTTTATACTGTGTAAAAATTTGAAAATGTAGTATGCTTGTATTTCAGGCTGTAATCCTAATTTAGTTTTCTCATCGAGTAGGAATTTGCTGCACCCTATTGAGGAAGAGAATTGTCATTTCAGACTATCGTTGACAACAGCTGATAATCAGGTAAGAGGACAGGCTTTACCAAAGGCGGGAAACAACCCAATTGTGCATTAGATGACACCTTCGCAGTATGGAGGAGCCTAGGGTGTTGATATTTGTTCTTTACTGCTTTTTGTATGTAGTATGGTTAGTACATAGTATATACTTTTAGTAAGTTTTAGGCTAGAACAATTTGACACGTCACATGTCTTACCAATAAGTGAAAGTACATAGAAATACATTGAATGCCATTTAATTTAGGTCATTTTTTATTAGCTCATATCACTTCCATTATCTAGGCAAGTGATTTCATGGTGGAAATTGCCTCTGTGGTTTCATTCCATCTTATGCAAACAATCAGGACTCTGTAATGGGTTATTACTTTCCATTCTCTGAGGAAGGGCCCAACAGACACACGTAGGAGAGATAACCACTGCCATGTCAGTGAAATCCCCCCAGTACATTCCTCATTCCTCATCGGGTTTAACAGTAACTGCATTACCTTTTTCAGCTGATGTATGCGTGTGTGTGTGTGTGTCTGTGTTTGTGTGTGTGTGTGTGTGTGTGTCTGTGTGTGTGTGTGCGCGTGTGTGTGTCTGTGTCTGTGTGTGTGTCTGTGTCTGTGTCTGTGTGTGTGCGTGTGTGTGTGCGTGTGTGTCTGTGTCTGTGTCTGTGTCTGTGTGTGTGTGTGTGTGTCTGTGTGTGTGTGCGCGTGTGTGTGTGTGTCTGTGTCTGTGTCTGTGTCTGTGTCTGTGTGTGTGTGTGTGTGTGTGTGTGTGTGTGTGTGTGTGTGTGTGTGTGTGTGTGTGTGTGTGTGCGTGCGTGTGTGGGTGTGTGTGTGCGTGTGTGTCTGTGTCTGTGTGTGTGTGCGTGTGCGCACGCTTGCGGATGTCGGCTAACCGACTATCACCTTACTAGATGTCAGCACCCTATCCCTGGCTCACATACTGCTACGTTAGGCTAGCCAGTTTATCATGACACTGTGGCAATGCTGACAGGAGGCTAGGCTAGCCAGGTTAGCATGACACTGTGGAAATGCTGACAGGAGGCTAGGCTAGCCAGTTTATCATGACACTGTGGCAATGCTGACAGGAGGCTAGGCTAGCCAGTTTATCATGACACTGTGGCAATGCTGACAGGAGGCTAGGCTAGCCAGGTTAGCATGACACTGTGGCAATGCTGACAGGAGGCTACAATATAAACCACTCATTTACTATAGCCCAATGTTGAGTATAAGTATTGCATCATACTATATACCTGGATTAAGGAGAATAGGAGATTCAATTAGTCTTACCATAGGCATGTTTATGCAGTCTTTATTGACACCCTAACTGCCCACACACCATTATATTTGAATTCAGAATACTGAGAGTCTTCTATAAGTTACTTTCCATAGTATCCAAATCTCTCTATGAATCAGCATATCAGTTTGACACACACACATGCATGTGCGTGTAGACAGACACACACACATGTTCTTCAACGACACACATTGTGTTGCGTCATGTTATGGGTATGCTTGTAATTAAGTACTGGGGAGTTTTTTCCTCTATGATTTTGCCTGTGCTTAGCTCCATTCTGTTTCTTTTTATCCGGAAAAACTCCCCAGTTATTAACGATTACAAGCATACCCATATCATGATGCAGCCACCACTATGCTTGATAATATGGAGAGTTGTATTCAGTAATTTGTTGTATTGGATTGGCTCCAAACATAACACTTTGTATTCAGAACCAACCTTTAATTGCTTTGCCTCATTCTTTGCCACACATTTTGCAGTATTACTTCAGTGCTTTGTTGCAAATAGGATGCATGTTTTATAACATTTTTGTTCCGTGTAGGCTTCCTTCTTTTCACTCTGTCAATTAGGTTAGTATTGTGGAGTAATTACAATGTTGTGGATCCATCCTCAGTTTTCTCCTACAACAGCCATCAAGCTATGTAACTGTTTTAATGTCCCCATTGGCCTCATGTTGAAATCCCTTAGACGTTTCCTTCCTCCGGTGTTAGGAAGGACGCCTGTATATTTGTAGTAACTAAGTGTATTGAAACTCCCTCCAAAGTGTAATTAGTGTAACAGTCATTAAAAACACTATTATTGCACACAGAGTATTTGTATTTGTATTTATTATGCATTCCCATTAGTTCCTGGTAAGGCAGCAGCTACTCTTCCTGGGGTTTATTATGGATCCCCATTAGTTCCTGGTAAGGCAGCAGCTACTCTTCCTGGGGTTTATTATGGATCCCCATTAGTTCCTGGTAAGGCAGCAGCTACTCTTCCTGGGGTTTATTATGGATCCCCATTAGTTCCTGGTAAGGCAGCAGCTACTCTTCCTGGGGTTTATTATGGATCCCCATTAGTTCCTGGTAAGGCAGCAGCTACTCTTCCTGGGGTTTATTATGGATCCCCATTAGTTCCTGGTAAGGCAGCAGCTACTCTTCCTGGGGTCCAGCAAAATCAAGGCAGTTTATACAACTTTAAAAACATTACAATTTATTCACTGATTTCAGAACACACTGTGCCACTACTCAGGCCACTACTCTACTACCACATATCTACAGAACTAAATCCATGTGTATATATAGTGCGTATGTTATCTTGTGTGTGTGTATCCATGTGTCTGTGCCTATGTGTGTGTTGCTTCACAGTCCCCGCTGTTCCATAAGGTGTATTTCTATCTAGTTTTTAAATCTGATTCTACTGCTGCATCAGTTACTTGATGTGAAATAGAGTTCCATGTAGTCATGGCTCTATGTAGTACTGTGCACCTCCCATATTCTGTTCTAGACTTGGGGACTGAAGAGACCTGTGACATGTCTTGTGGGTTATGCATGGGTGTACGAGCTGTGTGACAGACAGCTCGGTGCATTCAACATGTCAATACCTCTCATAAATACAAGTAGTGATGAAGTCAATCTCTCCTCCACTTTGAGCCAGGAGAGATTAACATGCATATTATTAATATTAGCTCTCTGTGTACATCCAAGGGCCAGCTGCACTGCTCTGTTCTGAGCCAATTGCAAGTCCCTTTTTGTGGCACCTGACCACACGACTGAACAGACAAAACATTACAAACAGCATGCAGCAAAGTAGATTGGTCACGAAAGTCAGAAAAGCAATACAATTAATTGCTTGCCTTTGATGATCTCCGGATGTTTGCACTCACGAGACTCCCAGTTACACAATAAATGTTTGTTTTGTTCCATAAAGATTCTTTTTACATCCAAAAAACTCCATTTGGTTGGCGCGTTTTGTTCAGTAATCCACAGGCTCGTGCAGGTCACGACGGGCAGACGAAAATTTGAAATAGTACTCGTAAAGTTCGTAGAAACATGTCAAACATTTTTTATAATCAATCTTCAGGTTGTTTTTACAATAAATAATCAATAATATTTCAACCGGACGGTAAATTTTTCAATAGGAGAGAGAGAAAAGGTCTGCTCCAAGCTGCTCTCGCATGCAAAAATCTAAGGACGCCCAGCTATCCACTGACGCGATGTTATCATTCTCGCTCATTTTTTCAGTATAAAAGCCTGAAACTATGTCTAAAGACTGTTTACACCATGTGGAAGCCATAGGGAAAGGAACCTGGTTGATATCCCTTTAAAATGGAGGGAAGGCATGCAATGGAACAGAGAGGTTGCAGAAAAACAGCACTTCCTGGTTGGATTTTCCTCAGGGTTTCGCCTGCAATATCAGTTCTGTTATACTCACAGACAATATTTTGACAGTTTTGGAAAAGTTAGTGTTTTCTATCCTAATCTGCCAATTATATGCATATTCCAGCTTCTGGGCCTGAGAAATAGGCCATTTCATTTGGGTGCATTTTTCATCCAAATATCAAAATACTGTCCCCTAGTCTCAAGAGGTAATGAAATATTTAGGACTAACTTATTCCTTGTTACCCACTCTGAAACTAATTGTTTCTTTGTTAAGTGTTGCAGTCATTTTAGTCCCTGTAGTAGCTGACATGTACAGTGTTGAGTCATCCGCATACATAGACACACTGGCTTTACTCAAAGCTAGTGGCATGTCATTAGTAAAGATTGAAAAAAGTAATGGGCCTGGCCAGCTGCCCTGGATAATACCTGATTCTACCTGGATTATGTTGGAAAGGCTTCCATTAAAGAACACCCTCTTCTCTTAGACAAATAACTCTTTATCAAATCAAATAAAAGTTTATTTGTCACGTGTGCCGAATACTACAGGTGTAAACCTTACAGTGAAATGCTTACTTACGGGCTCTAACCAATGTTGCAAAAAAAAAGGTGTGTGTGTGTGTGTGTGCGTGTAGGTAAGCAAAGAAATAAAACAACAGTAAAAAGACATTTGAAAAAAGAGTAGCAAGGCTATATACAGACACCTGTTAGTCAGGCTTATTGAGGTAGTATGCGGTAGTAGAGAGAACAGTCTATGACTGGGGTGGCTGGGGTCTTTTTAGGGTCTTCCTCTTACACCGCCTGGTGTAGAGGTCCTGGATGGCAGGCAGCTTTGCCCCAGTAATGTACTGGGCCGTACGTACTACTCTCTGAAGTGCCTTGCAGTCGGAGGCCGAGCAATTGCCGTACCAGGCAGTGATGCAACCGGTCAGGATGCTCTCGATGTTGCAGCTGTAGAACCTTTTGAGGATCTCAGGACCCATGCCAAATCTTTTTAGTTTCCTGAGGGGGAATAGGCTTTGTCATGCCCTCTTGACGACTGTCTTGGTGTGTTTGGACCAATCTAGTTTGTTGTTGATGTGGGCACCTAGGAACTTGAAGCTCTCAACCTGCTCCACTACAGCCCCGTTGATGAGAATGGGGACGTGCTCGGTGCTCCTTTTCCTGTAGTCTACAATCATCTCCTTAGTCTTGGTTACGTTGAGGGATAGGTTGTTATTCTGGCACCACCCGGCCAGGTCTCTGACCTCCTCCCTATAGGCTGTCTCGTTGTTGTCGGTGATCAGGCCTACCACTGTTGTGTCGTCAGCAAACTTAATGATGGTGTTGGAGTCGTGCCTGGTCATGCAGTCATGGGTGAACAGGGAGTACAGGAGGCGACTGAGCACGCACCCCTGGGGAGCTCCAGTGTTGAGGAATCAGCGTGGCAGATGTGTTGCTACCTACCCTCACCACCTGGGGACGGCCTGTCAGGAAGTCCAGGATCCAGTTGCAGAGGGAGGTGTTTAGTCCCAGGTTCCTTAGCTTGGTGATGAGCTTTGAGTGTACTATGGTGTTGAACGCTGAGCTGTAGTCAATGAACAGCATTCTCACATAGGTGTTCCTTTTGTCCAGGTGGGAAAGGGCACTGTGGAGTGCAATAGAGATTGCATCATCTGTGGATCTGTTTGGGCGGTATGCAAATTGGAGTGGGTCTAGGTTTTCTGGGATAATGGTGTTGAAGTGAGCCATTACCAGCCTTTCAAAGCACTTCATGGCTACGGACGTGAGTGCTACGGGTCAGTAGTCATTTAGGCAGGTTGCCTTTGTGTTCTTGGGCACGGGGACTATGGTGGTCTGCTTGAAACATGTTGGTATTACAGACTCAATCAGGGACATGTTGAAAATGTCAGTGAAGACACCTGCCAGTTGGTCAGCACATGCCTGGAGCACACATCCTGTTAATCCGTCTGGCCCCGCAGCCTTGTGTATGTTGACCTGTTTAAAGGTCTTACTCACGTTGGCTACGGAGAGCATGATCACACAGTCGTCCGGAACAGCTTGTGCTCTCATGCATGCCTCAGTGTTTCTTGCCTCGAAGCGAGCATAGAAGTGATTTAGCTCATCTGGTAGGCTTGTGTCACTGGGCAGCTGTGCTTCCCTTTGTAGTCTGTAATAGTTTGCAAGCCATGCCACATCCGACGAGCGTCGGAGCCGGTGTAGTATGATTCAATCTTAGCCCTGTATTGACGCTTTGCCTGTTTGATGGTTCGTCGCAGGGCAAAGCGGGATTTCTTGTAAGCTTCCGGGTTAGAGTCCCGCACCTTGAAAGCGGCAGCTCTACCCTTTAGCTCAGTGCGAATATTGCCTGTAATCCATGGCTTCTGGTTGGGGTATGTACGTACAGTCACTGTGGGAACGACGTCCTCAATGCACTTATTGATAAAGCCAGTGACTGATGTGGTGTATTCCTCAATGTCATCGGAAGGAGACCGTAAAACAGCGGCCATCTCCTCCGGCGCCATTTTCCACAGTATAGCAGATGGTGTAAAGCCATTATGGGCTCCAGAGTGGCGCAGTGGTCTAAGGCACTGTATCTCAGTGCTAGAGGCATCACTACAGACCCTGGTTTGAATCCAGGCTGTATCACAACTGGCCATGATTGGGAGTCCCATAGGGTGGCGCACAATTGGCTCAGAATCATCTGAGTTTGGCCGGTGTAGGCCGTCATTGTAAATAAGAATTTATTCTTAACTGACTTGCCTAGTTAAAATAACACATACGTTTTTCCAGCAGCAGACTATGATCGATAATGTCAAAAGCGGAACTGAAGTCTAACAAAACAGCTCCCCCAATCTTTTTAGAATGAGTCCATGCAACATATTATGTGCCTTATTAAGAAAATATTTACTCCTGAACTTATCTAGGCTTGCCGTAACAAAAGGGTTGATTACTTACTGACTCAAGACGTTTCAGCTTTTAGTCTTTAATTAATTTGTGCAAAAGGTGAAATGCATAATTCCACTTTGACATTATGGCGTATTGTCTGTAGGCCAGTGACAAAAGAATCTGAATATAATTCATTTTAAATTCAGGCTGTAACACAACACAAAGGTGTGAATACTTTCTGAAGGCACTGTACACACACACACCCACCACCCTTCCATACACCACCCTTTGACCCTTTGTGAACCCTAGGTAGCCCTCAGAGAGGTCATTGGGCCCTCCCTCCCCCACCTTTATCTCTGTCTGTTTATTTTGGTCCTCTGGGATCATTAGCCCGGCTAAATGTTTGCTCACAAAGGGGGAGATGGTTAATATGTTTCAACACATCCATTTGTCAGGCCCTTGTCTCTGCCGGCCGACAGTGAAAGAAGAGAACTGCTACTCTCAACTGGCATTTCGATACCTCATTTATATTTAACTAGTCAGTTAAGAACAAATTCTTATTTAAAATGGCCGACTACTTTGGAACAGTGGGTTAACTGCCTTGTTCAGGGGCAGAACGACAGAGTTTTACCTTGTCAACTCGGGGATTCAATCCAGCAAACTTTCGGTTACTGGCCCAACGTTCTAACCACTTGGCTACCTGCCGCCCCCCGGCCCTCTAGGCCGGAAAGCCTTTAGTGTGTAGTGCGTGTGTGCTTTCGTTCGTTCACTTGTTCTTTCGCATGCTTGTGCGTGTGTGTGTGTGTGAGACGTGGCGTGGTGGCACTCAACATGAATTCCTCACAAAGAGGATTGGGTTGTTCCCAGCCTTCTGGTCGATAAATCAAGTATGACATCATCAATGTGCAGTTAGAGGATAATTTTTTTTGAAAAGGTTAGAAATGAAACGAGAGAGAGAGAGAAAGAGCGAGAGAAATAGAGAGAGGGGATAGAGATAATAAATAAATAATGAAAGAGAGAGAGAGTGGGGGGAGATAGAGAGAATAAATAAATAATGAAAGAGAGAGAGTGAGTGAGAGGAAAGTCAATAAATTAACAAGGGGGATGTTTCAGTTGACAGGATGGAGTGCTGTTGGCACCGTTTGAATGGTATCTCTGCTGATTGGCTGCACCCTGGCCTAAACAGGAAGTGGTGAGGCAGTAAAAAGCCAAAATGGCCGGCCATTGTGCCCTAAGTTATCATCGCTGGTCAGGGGATCCATTTGTCTGTGTGTTGACTGATCCCTTCCTCCTGTTCTACACCTCAGTGTGGTTGGTATTCACAGCCTACAGGACTGCACTTCCGGTCATAATTCTAGCCCTTATGGTGTGTCACATCTTGCATGTGCGACCTTAATTGTGCTTTGTGTGCTCATATGTGTGTGTTAAAGAAACTGAGTGTGTTTTAGAGAAGCCGTTACTGAATGGAATCCATAATACCTTTTGTGCATGCCATACTCCATTAGCACAGAACCACACGTCCGTGAGTGTGTGTGATTGAGTGGATGAAAGTGTGTATGTAACACCTTGCTGTTAAAAAGCTGTTGGGCCCCCCTCCTCCTCACCCTCCTCCTAATCCCTCCATCCCTAAAGACATGTAAATGACCGAGGCAGGGATGGGGGAGGAGAAGGAGTGGGGGGGTTGGGTTCAGACCTTTGAAGTCTGATCCCTCGGGGGATGGGGGTCTTGGGATTCCCATGGCGATGCCCTATGAGAGATTGGGATTGTTTCAATTCAAGAACCAACAATATCTCCTTGAGTATATCTCCTACAACCATGCCTCTTGTTTGAACAATCCCCTTTACATTACAAGCAGACCTGATTCAACTAATCAAGGGCTTGAGGATTAGTTGAACGGTTAAATCAGGTGTATCGGAATAGCAGGTGACGTGTTCGGAGGGGGAGAGGAGAGGCGAGGAGAGGTTTGAAGAAACACCTGTATTTGTGTGTGTGCACACATGCATCTATGTGTGTGTCCTGTATGATTTACATAATCACACTGGTAATCACCCTCAGCTATCAGTGCACTACATTTAAAGTTGGGGGGCTAAGAGGGTATCAGGCCCACACAGGGAATAAACGAGTTACTTATCTGGCCCTTGTTTCTGCTAATGTAAGATAAGGCAACGTAGCCTAATGTATGTGGCTAGAAGCAACATCATGGAGATAACATCATGATAAACACCTGTGTGTGTGTGTGTGTGTGTGTGTGTGTGTGTGTGTGTGTGTGTGTGTGTGTGTGTGTGTGTGTGTGTGTGTGTGTGTGTGTGTGTGTGTGTGTGTGTGTGTGTGTGTGTGTGTGTGTGTGTGTGTGTGTGTGTGTGTCCATGCATTGTGTTTAGAGTATAGCATACTGTGTACTGGAGCTATAGACATTTCAATGGCAGGTCATTTTTATGTAGCGACTTGTGCAGCAACTGGATGTGGAAACTTTTCCCTGGTTACCTTGGGGACCAATTGTGTTTGAGTGGAGCATGACCCCTGAGACCCCCCCCCCCCCCCACCACCACCACCACCACGAGGAGGCGAACAGAGCAGTACAGGAAGACAGATCGCCCATGGCGACCAGGACTTCCTGTACAGAGCACAGGGGGCTGTAAGTAGGAGCGGAGCACAACTCTGGGGGGAAATGGTCTGTAATCGCAAACAATCAACGTGATTAGCCTAGGCTAGCTCCTCCAGCCACAGAGCCACAGCAGACCCAGACCGCCAGCCCCTCAGACCTGCCACCCAGGCTGCTGCTGACCTGGCCTACAGATGTGGGATCTTAATTTGAGACAGTTAGCTACAGCAGGACAATAATCCTGCAGCAACAGAAAATGTGAGTTATTATGTGGATTATAATTAATGGACATGGTTTTTAGTAGTTGATACATTTTTCGTTAGCAGGAAATTACAAACTTCAGAAGACTTTTTAAAACTTGAATATACTACACATTTGCATTTCCTGCTGTGCAAGAAGATTCTACATCTGTACACACGCTCCAACTACAGGGATGTAGGTACGGACGGAGGGAGAGAGGCAAGGGGACAGAGCGAGGCAGACAGACATACATACAGGCATGCAGACAGACAGACAGACAGACAGACAGACAGACAGACAGACAGACAGACAGACAGGCAGGCATGCAGACAGACAGACAGACAGGCATGCAGACAGACATACAGGCATGCAGGCAGACAGACAGACAGGCATGCAGACAGACAGACAGACAGACAGACAGACAGACAGACAGGCAGGCAGGCAGACAGACAGGTAGACACAGGCAGGCAGACACAGACAGACAGGCAGACACAGAAACAGACAGACAGGCAGACACAGAGACAGACAGACAGACAGAAACAGACAGACAGAGACGGACAGACGGACGGAGAGAAAGAGAAAGAGAAAGAGAGAGAGAGAGAAAGAGAGAAAGAGAGAAGGAGAGAGAGTCATACAGTGATAGTCTTGAAAGTGATGTCTTGAAAGTCCAGATATTTCATTCAAATGATGTGGTAAAAAAATGAGAAATGGGGAAGGCAGAAGATCTACCCGTTGGAGAGTTCAGCTGGTTCACAATCACAGAGACCCAGGGCTGTGTCACATACAAATCAAATCTAACAAAATTAAGTTCATCTCATTTGAAGCAATTGTATTGTGGCCTTCCATGGCTTCCTGTTACACTGGGGTACAAAAATGAGGTAATAAGGTAATACGCATGTCATCCATCACCATGGGAAAAGGCAAGGAACTCTCAAACGAAAAGAGACAAATGGTTGTTGACCTCCATAAATCAAGCAACGGGTACAAAAAAAAAATGTTTTCAAAGTTAGAGACAAAGTTTACCCAGGGTTGACCCTTCACAGACAGGCCTGTCCAGTGGGATTGTTTGCTTAGATAAGGACAGACACTTCCTGGTGAAGAGAGAGAAAGAGCGAGAGAGAGAGAGAGAGAAAGAGAAAGGCCACGGGCATCTATATGCATCTATATAGGAACCATAGACATAGAATTGGTTGAAACACAGTGTGCTTGAGGCCCAAAACATCTATATAACAAAAAAAAATGCATTTGGGAAATTTCTAACAGTTGACCCATTGAGTGTTGAACTGGCCTTCCTCTATCCTTTACACGTTTCAGGTAATATCAGATGCCTATCTAACCATAACCCTAACCCCTAACCCTAGATTCTATAGAAAGTCCCCTCTTTGCATTCCCCTGATTGGCGCATACAGCTTGTGACTGGGAGGTGAAATTGGACATAATGGTAGCTCTGTTCTTGCCATCTCTTAACTGTAATGGTTCCGTAAATTAAGCAGCCATGGCCCCCTTGAGCAGACTTCCTTGGCCCCTTTGGCACTGCTAGCTAGTTCTACTGTATTACTACTACAGATTAGAGAGGGAAAACAATAACTGTTGGCCTGTCTGTCAACATGATGGGTGCAAGGAAGAGAGAGACAATTTAAGCCTAATGTATTTCAAATAGTGGGTAAGATTTAGGGAGGGGCAGGGGTTGTACAGAAAAATGTGTCCGAACTTGGGTCATGAAGTAGAAAGCAGTGGATGAGTGGGTGGTTGGAAGTGTGTGTGTGTGTGTGTGTGTGTGTGTGTGTGTGTGTGTGTGTGTGTGTGTGTGTGTGTGTGTGTGTGTGTGTGTGTGTGTGTGTGTGTGTGTGTGTGTGTGTGTGTGTGTGTGTGTGTGTGTGTGAGCCTCAAACAGAACACATAGAGAAATGCCGCATGGCTATTAGCAGATGCATCGCCATTCCTTAACAGCACCGGGGCGCCATTCCTTAACAGCACCGGACTGGACATTTGCTCGATTCCTCTCCGCGACTGGTTCCGAGGCGCTTGTATGTACCGGCCATGCTGTTTCCTGTCCGGCCAGATGTGAGGGAGTGTGTTTTCTAGCCAACATGGGTACGGTAATCAGAGGTAGGAGTGTGGGTGTTACTCACAGTTGTGTGTGTGTGTGTTACTCACAGTGTGTATGTGTGTGTGTGTGTGTGTGTGTGTGTGTTACCACTCCACACTCATCCTCTGGATGTTGGGTTCAAAGCGGCAGCCCCACGCCGGACGGAAAAGGCTCGCAGCCAAGAATGAGATCAGTGGCCCAACGAGGGACTTCCTGTCCATACAGGAAGTGGAGGCGCAGCTGAGAGGGAAAGGGCTCTTCCTCCCTCCTCCACCCCCCCAACGCCTTTCCTTGTCCTCCTCTACATTTCTTCATGTTTTGTCTCTAAAGTATTTTCCATTCGCATACTGTACACACACACACACACACACACACACACACACACGCACACACACACACACACACACACACACACACACACACACACACACACACACACACACACACACACACACACACACAACCCCCCTCTCCCTCGTCTAGCAGCCAGGCCTAATGGAGCAATCTCACATTGCAGGAGGATACACACACACACACTTTACAGAGCAGGAAGTGCAGGTCGCTTTGTTTACGTAGTGGTGGTTCTTTCTCCTGCCTCGTCCTCTCAAAGGCCTCAGGGAAACGGGAATCCCCTTGGATCATATCCTCACCCTTGTCACATGTACATCCATCAACAAATGAATAGAGAGAACACAGGGAGACAGACAGGGAGAGGGAAAGAGAGAGAGACAGAGAGAGAGACAGGTAGAGGGAGAGAGACAGAGAGAGACAGGGAGAGGGAAAGAGAGACAGAGAGAGACAGACAGGGAGAGAGACAGAGAGAGAGACAGGGAGAGGGAAAGAGAGACAGAGAGAGACAGACAGGGAGAGAGACAGGGAGAGGGAAATAGAGACAGGGAGAGGGAAAGAGAGACAGAGAGAGACAGACAGGGAGAGAGACAGGGAGAGGGAAATAGAGACAGGGAGAGGGAAAGAGAGACAGGGAGAGGGAAATAGAGACAGGGAGAGGGAAAGAGAGACAGGGAGAGCGAAAGAGAGCGAGAGAGACAGACAGGGAGAGAGAGACAGGGAGAGGGAAAGAGAGTGAGAGAGACAGACAGGGAGAGAGAGACAGGGAGAGGGAGACAGAGACAGAGAGATATAGACAGGGAGAGAGAGACAGGGAGACAGAGACAGAGATAGATAGACAGGGAGAGAGAGACAGACAGGGAGAGGGAGAGAGAGACAGGGAGAGGGAAAGAGAGTGAGAGAGACAGACAGGGAGAGAGAGACAGGGAGAGGGAGACAGAGACAGAGAGAGATAGACAGGGAGAGAGAGACAGGGAGAGGGAGACAGAGACAGAGAGTGATAGACAGGGAGAGAGAGACAGTGAGAGAGAGACAGGGAGAGAGAGACAGGGAGAGGGAGACAGGGAGACATAGAGAGATAGACAGGGAGAGAGAGAGATAGAGAGACAGAGACAGAGGCAGAGAGAGGGGCAGAGAGAGAGAGAAGCAGAGAGAGAGCGAGAAAGAGGGGCAGAGAGAGAGAGAGAGAGAGTGAGAAAGAGAGAGGGGGCAGAGAGAGAGAGGCAGAGATGTATCATACTGTGTGAAAGGAAGGCCCGGAAAATCGTTAGACTCCAACCACCCAAGTCATAGAGTGTTCTCTCTGCTTCAGCACTGCAGGCGATACCGGAGCATCACGTCTGACACCAACAGGCTCTTGAACAGCTTCTATTGCCAAGCCAGAAGCTAACAGAATGGCTACAAGGACTGAGTTGACCTTTGTATGTTTTTATTATTTTGTTAAAATTCTCTATGCAGATTTACGGACACTGACACTCCAACACACACATAACATGCACACACATTTATACTGACTCTACACACACACAATCATAATTTACGCTGCTGCTACACTGTCTATAAAATATTCTGATGGCTAGTCACCTTACCCCTATACATATCTACCTATATCACTCCAGTTTCCCTGCACAATGTAAATATGGTACTGGAACTGACCCTGTATATAGCTTCTTACTTTATCGTGCTCTTCTTATTTTTACTTCTCATGTGTTTTTGTCCTAACATGTTATTTTTAGTGCTACATTGATATTGATTGGCAGATGGACTGAATGCTCATTCTTTGGCTCTTGACCCATTCCCTTGATCTCATGTCCTGTCTGCTTGAAGTGAAGTAAGAGAAACACATGCTGCAGTCGTCACCCAGTTAGCACATAACGTTCTGAGAACAATATGTTTCCTAGAGCTTGGTGAGAGTGTGCTTGTCCTATGGTTATTTTGCATTCAACCTTCCCAAAACGTTCTGGATAATGGCTTTGCTTTGGAACACTCTCAGCACATTTAATAAGGAATTTGAGAAAAAAAACATTATTTTCTTTGTATTTTATTACTTTAACAGAACGTTTCAGAAAAGTTCAAACATGGTTACATTTCATTTCATTTTGGTAATGTTTTAGGAATGTTCTCCAACTGTTTTGACATTGGGAATGTTCTCAAATAATTCAGAGAACATTAAGAAACACTCTTCTGTGGGAATGTCAGCACCTATACAGAACATTCCCTACAGGTTTCCTCATGGTTCTGTTTAAAGTCATGTTCTCAAATTGTTCCAAGAGCATTAAGTGCTTCTACACCTGCATTGCTTGCTGTTTGGGGTTTTAGGCTTGGTTTCTGTACAACACTTTGAGACACCAGCTGATGTACGAAGGGCTATAGAAATACATTTGATTTGATTTGATTAAGAAACAGCATGTGATGAGTGCTTGTTTCCTTTGAAATGGGGTCTGTTAGAATAGACTATAATGAACAGCTTTGCATGTGTAAAAAGACATGGCATGCTAACTCCATCATGGGGGTGCAGTGTACTAAGTCCATGGATAGAGAACAGAAGATCGTAGAAAAGAAAATAATTTCCACATGTCCTATCTGTGCTTGGAGTTCAAGACAGTAAACCCAAAATAAGTGAGCAGTGTTAATGAAACATTCAGCGAAAGTAAAGTTTTACAAAAACTTCCAAATAACCTCTAATTTTCGTTCTCAGAGCGTTAATAAATCCTCCCAGCAAAACTTGGAAGGAACCAGAGTAAATTGTTCTCAGAACCTTCTTGCAACCTAAATATAAACGTTCCCAGAACAGACTAAATGTTCACTTCTGTTCTCAGAACATTTAGAAAACGTTACATTTTACCAGTCAGGAAACGTATGGCTTCAATCCCACAACCAATGTGAAACCAACAACACACGTTCCCACAACTTCCAAGGAACCAAATGTGCTAGCTGGGCATGTCCTGTCTGCTTCAAGTGAAGTAAGAGAAACACATGCTGTATTAATGCAGTTGAAATCCGCATCCATTTTCCGCCCCCTAATCTATTCTACGTCTCTCACTCACTGTAAACAGTGTCTCTCACTTACTGTCTCTGTTTCTCACTCACTGTCTGTTTCTCACTCACTGTCCCTGTCTCTCACTCACTGTCCCTGTCTCTCACTCACTGTCCCTGTCTCTCACTCACTGTCCCTGTCTCTCACTCACTGTCCCTGTCTCTCACTCACTGTCCCTGTCTCTCACTCACTGTCCCTGTTTCTCACTCACTGTCCCTGTTTCTCACTCACTGTCCCTGTCTCTCACTCACTGTCTCGGTCTCTCACTCACTGTCTCGGTCTCTCACTCACTGTCTCGGTCTCTCACTCACTGTCTCTCACTCACTGTGTCTGTGTCTGTGTCTGTGTCTGCGTCTGTGTCTGCGTCTGTGTCTGCGTCTGTGTCTGCGTCTGTGTCTGTCTGCGTCTGCGTCTGTGTCTGTCTGCGTCTGTGTCTGTCTGCATCTATGTCTGTCTGCGTCTGTGTCTGTCTGTGTCTGTGTCTGTCTGTGTCTGCGTCTGCGTCTGCGTCTGTGTCTGTCTGCGTCTGTGTCTGTCTGTGTATGCGTCTGTGTGCGTCTGTCTGTGTCTGTCTGTGTCTGCGTCTGCGCCTGTCTGCGCCTGTCTGCGCCTGCCTGCGCCTGTGCCTGTCTGCGCCTGTGCCTGTCTGCGCCTGCGTCTGCACCTGTGTCTGCGTCTAAGTGTTTATATCACTGAAGTGTTCACGTTGTCAAAATGTTTATAAGAGTTTAGGCTGTGTAGCTTTCATCGAGCCGCCGTCTGCATGTCTGAAGTGAGGTAAAGGAAATACATGCTGCCCAGAAACTAATTTACACATCTTTCCCACAACACATCTCTCCCACACACTCATCTTTGACTGTACTGTGTGTATGTGTGTGCTCACACAGGCTCCCCTTATTCAATATGATTTAAACTGATCCTAGATTAGCACTCCGACTCTGAGACGCTTTGTGAGTATGAGCCCTGCAGCGCAATGGCCATGAACATCGCACAATGTGAGTGTGAGTTTGTGTGTCTGTGAGATGTGTGTGTGTGTGTCCTCTCTTGTTAGGAGATGGCCCTCATGACACCCATGTGACTGAGATATGGTCAGTAGAGAGAGGATCTATCTGTGTATAGAGACAGAAGATGGCATGAATGAAACTTGTGAGTGGTTGGGTGAGGGAGTGAGAGAGAGAGAGCGAGAGAGAGAGAGAGAGAGAGAGAGAGAGAGAGAGAGATAGAGCGAGAGAGACAGAGAGAGACAGAGAGCGAGAGAGAGAGAGAGAGAGAGCGAGAGAGCGAGAGAGAGAGCATGTGTACACCCAAACCTTCAATGCCTGTGTAGGTACGTACACTCCCCTCCAATGATTAATGTTCTAACTTGGCTCTATACTCCAGCCTTTTGGATTTGAGATCAAATGTTTCATATCAGGTGACAGTACAAAATGGCACCTTTTATTTGATGGTATTTTCATGCATAACTGTTTTTCCGTTTAGCAAAGCACTTTATATATCTAGTGAAAAAGTCGTACGTATTTAGACAAATTCACTTATAGAGTATTGAAATACTCAAAAGTTGAGTATTTGGTCCCATGTTTCTAGCGCACAATAACTACGTCAAGCCTGTGACTCTCCATGTAACGAACGTCATAGGTGGAAGAAGGTGCAGCGTGGTACATGTTCATAATTATTTTAATGGAACACTGAAAAATACCAAAACAACGTGAAGGAAACTGAAACAGTTCTGTCTGGTACAGATACGAAACAGAAAACAAACTACCCACAACCCATAGTGGGAAAACAGGCTGCCTAAGTATGGTACTCAATCAGAGACAACGATAACCAGCTGCCTGTGATTGGGAACCATACCACGCCTAAACATAGAAACACAACACCTAGACATACAACATAGAATACCCACCCACATCACACCCTGACCAAACGAAAAATAGAAACATACAAAGCAATCTACGGTCAGGGCGTGACACTGCAAACTCTTTGGATGCATTTACAGTTTGTTTTGGTTGTGTTTTGGGTTGTTTGACCTAATGCGTTGTTATCAACAATGTCACGTTTTGTTCCATTTCAAACATTTCATTCCCAGCTGGAGGGCATGCATGACAGCCCAGAAACACAACTGGATTACACTGTCTCTTAATATTGGCCACCATTAATGGGATATTTGTGATATAAAATAAAATGTACTATACCTGAAAAAGTATGTGGGATTTAAGTACATTTTCAATCCTTAATAAGTTCTGCCTGTCAGGCAGCATAAGAACGCTTTTGCCCATTTTATTAATTAATTTAATATTTATTTAAAGAAGGGCTCAGTGAGACTTGAAATCTATTTTTTCCAAGAGTTTCCTGTCCAAGATAGGCATCACCAAGTCATTACACAATTACAGACAGACAACATGAAAAACTACAGGTAATCTAGTAACAAAAACATAGAATTCACAAGAGTATAACAAAATCATAAAACAGCTAATTAAAAACAGACAGGTCAGGGAATCATCCTCAAAATCCTTCATCAGTGATTTAAAAACACCAATCGGGACAAGTTCTTCCAGTTGAAAAGTAAAGGCGTTCCAAGACGATGGCGCAAGACTACATAAAAGCCCTTTCACCAAATTCAGTTTGGACATTTGGAACAGTTAGCAGGATAAAGTCCTGCGAATGAAGAGAGTACCCACCTCATTTCTGAACAATAAAAATGGCCAAATAAAATGGTAGTAACATTTGCCCATGTAATATCTAGCAAGCTGATCATTTTCGCAAGCTACCGGTAGGTAGAGCCATATATTTAGAGATTTAGAACATTGAGGTTTCTGCATTATGATGCATTTACATGACATGCCATGTTAGCGCCCCATGGTCAATATTGACCAATAGCAGTTCACTGAATTTTCAGAATTTTAAACAATGATATGCACAAGATTCCAAATTCTCTTCATGAATGGATAAATGTAATGGTCAAAGGCGCTAACATGCAGTCCAATCTAAAAGTTGGCTCAACTCATGAAAAGGGGATAATGTTAGCTAACTTAGGTACGTTGGTTGGAGAAAAAAGGACATACCTTAACACTATGTTTAGCCAACTGTACAAAGTTTCTAGCTACCGACAGAACCATATATTTAAACATCATTGTTGAGTGTTTGAAAGACATGTAAATGGTTACATTAATTGGAGGACCACATCATATTGGCTAGCTAGCTAGCTAGCTAATGACAGATCATGTCAATTTGACCATCTATAGGGGTGATGACAGTAGTCAGACAGACAACTTTACCAGGAAGGAGTTTTGATTCACATGTTTGCTGATGTCAAGCTCTTTCCAAAACCTAATCGCTGATGAAGCTTGGATAAATATAAACAATTATTTGCTTAGCTAGCTAGCTAGCTACATGCCAAAATGGATAGGCTACACTCATATATCTGAGAATACATGATCAATTGATGTTTACTGATCATGAAAAGCATGCCGTTAGTTGCTGAATAACTCTGTTGATAGAGCTAAATGTGTGCAGTTGTTTTGCATGAAATAATCTGGAATTAGTTCTGACTACTCTTCAAGGGCTGATCATATTACAGCCATAGTTGGTCGTACAATTTGTTGAAAAATCTTTGTTTCTGAACACTTCTAAATTAATCCTGATAATGCCATGATTAAGAAAGATCACTAAGATCTCCCCTGTTATTGGTAATGTTGAGAGGTTAGCATGTTCAGGGGAGTATGATATAAAATGCTAATCTCCCCTGTTATTGGTAATGTTGAGAGGTTAGCATGTTCAGGGGAGTATGATATAAAATGCTAATCTCCCCTGTTATTGGTAATGTTGAGAGGTTAGCATGTTTAGGGGAGTATGATATAAAATGCTAATCTCCCCTGTTATTGGTAATGTTGAGAGGTTAGCATGTTTAGGGGAGTATGATATAAAATGCTAATCTCCCCTGTTATTGGTAATGTTGAGAGGTTAGCATGTTTAGGGGAGTATGATATAAAATGCTAATCTCCCCTGTTATTGGTAATGGTGAGAGGTTAGCATGTTTAGGGGAGTATGATATAAAATGCTAATCTCCCCTGTTATTGGTAATGTTGAGAGGTTAGCATGTTCAGGGGAGTATGATATAAAATGCTAATCTCCCCTGTTATTGGTAATGGTGAGAGGTTAGCATGTTTAGGGGAGTATGATATAAAATGCTAATCTCCCCTGTTATTGGTAATGGTGAGAGGTTAGCATGTTTAGGGGAGTATGATATAAAATGCTAATCTCCCCTGTTATTGGTAATGGTGAGAGGTTAGCATGTTTAGGGGAGTATGATATAAAATGCTAATCTCCCATGTTATTGGTAATGGTGAGAGGTTAGCATGTTTAGGGGAGTATGATCTTAGTGCCTCTGTAACCTTCTCACTCGTCATTATTCATGATCATCCATAATCATGGTAGCATCCACATTAATGTAGAAATGTTCAGAAATATATTCTATTAATGGCTGAAGACATTATTCACCAATCAGTTCCTATTAAGTAAAACATAGTCTGAAACACATCCAAAACAAACCGCAAATGCATCCAACAAGTTTGTAGAGTCACCCGCTTGATGTAGTAATTGTGGGACCAAATAGTAAACCTTTTACTACTTTAATATACTATAAATTAATTTGTCCAAACAAGGTTCTTAGGAGTAGAATCTAGTTGCAGGGCTGTGTGTCCAGATCAGGGTTGCAAAATTCTAAGAACTTTCAATAAATTCCCCAGATTTTTCAGAAGTCCTGGTTGGAGGATTCGAGATTTCCTTATTCCTTTCTGATTCCGGGAATCTTCCAACCGGAATTTTGGGAAAACCGAGAAATGTATTGAAAGTTCCCGGAACTTTGCAACCCGTAGTCCAGATACAATACATCCCAAATGGTACCCTATTCCCTACTGCTGTTGAACAGAGTCCTATAGGGAACAGTGTTTCATTTGGGACTCAGACCATCAGGATTGATAGCCCCAGGACCTGTACTGATGGAAGGTCAGTGAGTCCATGCAGACAGCTGCAGTAATGCTGGGAGGCCCGGGCCAAAATGAATACTATCATTTATTACAGCCATCTCACATCAGATCTTATCTAAAGGACGTATTGTTCAACAGGCTAGTAGTCTATTATACACAGGATATGGACTGGACCACCGTTTAGTGTGTGTGTGTGTGTGGGGAGGGGGGTGTTGGTTTTGGTTGAGTGCATATGTGTGTGTGTGTGTGTGTGAATGTGTGTGTGTGTGTGTGTGTGTGTGTGTGTGTGTGTGTGTGTGTGTGGACAATAGTAAACAAACAAAAACTTTGACCAACGGGACATTTTGTTAGTCCCCACGAGGTCAAATGCTATTTCTAGGGGGTTTAGAGTTAAGGTTAGAATTAGTGTTAGGGTTAGAATTACGTTAAGGGTTAGGGTTAGGAGCTAGGGTTAGGGTTAGGGTCATGTTTTTGGCTTAAGGTTAGGTTTAGGGTTAAGTTTAGGGTTAGGGTAAGAGTAGGGTTAGGATAAGAGTTAGCTGTACAAGACTGTGTTTGTGTGTGTGAGTGTGTGTGCGCGTGGGTGTGGGTGTGTGTGTGTGGGGAGGGGTGTGGGAGTGGTTGGAGGTGCTGGTTTTGGTTTTGTTTGTGTGCATGTGTGCACGTGTGTGTGCGGGGAGGGGTAAGGGAGGGGGACGGGGGGGCTGTTGGTTTCAGTTGTGTGCATGTGTGTGTGTGTGTGTGTATCCTAGCCTCCCAGCGTTTAATGTTTACAAGAGTTTATCCCATGCTGCTTTCACAAGCCTTCGTCTGCTTGTGTGAGTAACATGGCCACTGCCCAAACTATGGGATTTTCAAAGGAAAACAAGTTCTAACCCTGTAGAACCCAGTTCAATTTGCTATAAGTTGTGGTGTTGTTTCTCTATCTAAAACATAGGGCCTGTTCGAATACGTTAGAAATACCATCATTCCTTCCTTGACCTAATCAGTAATTAACCTTGCTTTCACCTTTCCAATCACTTGTACATTTTATTTAACTAGGCAAGTCAGTTAAGAACAAATTCTTATTTACAATGACAGCCTAACCCAGCCAAACCCAGACGATGCTGGGCCAATTGTGCGCCACCTTACGTGACTCCCAATTATGGCCAGATGTGATACAGTCTGGCTTACTAGTTCTCTTCCATGCCGTCCCTAGGAGGGGTGCATCACTTGAGTGGGTTGAGTCGCAGACATGATCTTCCTGTCCGGTTTTGAGCGCCCAAGGTCTTGTGTAGTGGGGGAGATCTTCATGGGCTATACTCAGCCTTGTCTCAGGGTAGTAAGTTGGTAGTCCGTTGATATCGCTCTAGTGGTGTGGGGCTGTGTTTTGGCAAAGTGGGTGGGGTTATATCCTGCCTGGTTGGCCCTGTCCAAGGGTATTGTCGGACGGGTGACAGTGTCTCCGGACCCACCCCTGTCTCAGTCTCCAGTGTCTATGCTGCAATAGTCTATGTGCCGGGAGGCTAGGGTCAGTCTGTTATACCTGGTGTAATTCTCCTGTCTTATCTGGTGTCCTGTGTGAATTTATGTATGCTCCCTCTAATTCGCTCTTTCCTTCCCCTCCTGGAAGACCTGTGCCCTAGAATCATGCCTCAGGATTACCTGGCCTGATGACTCCTGGCTGTCCCCAGTCCACCTGGTCATGCTGCTGCTCCAGTTTCAACTGTTCTACCTACGGCTAGGGAACCCTGACCGGTTCACTGGACGCGCTACCTTGTCTCGACCTGCTGTTTTCGACTCTCTCTCTCTCTACTGCACCTGCTGTCTCGACCTCTGAATTCTTGGCTATAAAAAGCCCACTGACATTTACTCCTGAGGTACTGACCTGTTGCACCCTCTACAACCACTGTGATTATTATTTGATCCTAATGGTCATCTATGAACGTTTGAACATCTTGAAGAACAATCTGGCCTTAATGGCCATGTACTCCTATAATGTCTACCCAGCACAGCCAGAAGAGGACTGGCCACCCCTCAGAGCCTGGTTCCTCTCTAGGTTTCTTCCTAGGTTCCTGCGTTTCTAGGGAGTTTCTCCTAGCCACCGTGCTTCTACATCTGCATTGCTTCCTGTTTGGGGATTTAGGCTGGGTTTCAGTATAGCTCTTTGGGACATCTGCTGATGTAAAAAGGGCTTTATAAATAGATTTGATTGTATACTACATACTTTATGTGTATATACTACATACTATTAGTTTAGTATACTGTAAACAAACGGTATCCTTTCAGTTGAGTTAACTAGTGCTTGTCTACCGGAGGTTGATACTGTTGCTATGCAACTTGATGCTAGCTTGTTTGCATAACAAATTACCAGCTAGACATCTTACGACTTCATTAACAATGTGCATTGAGAACACACAATGACTATACCACTTAGCTGAGCTAAGAATGACGTGAATAATCAAGTAAATAAATGTTGGGTAGTTAGTTAGATAGCGTATAGTTAACATACTGGCACGGAACATACTAGCAACTGCTGTTATGATAAGCTATGTGGTTCGAAGAGCTAGCATAGCTAACAAATTGTCAGTCACTACTTTATTACATTTCTTAAGATTTGTCCTAATTAGTTAAAGCAATGAATTTGTTCCCGCTCTCGTGGGACTTCAGCTGCATATTTTCCGCCATTTTCTTAAAATCTGAAAATGTTGTGAAGCCACGCCCGTTTTCTGAAGAATTGCATTATGAGCCCTAAAGCCACGGAAATAGTGTCCACAGTTTATATACTTTGTATTTTGGGGATTGTAGTACGACATCCGGGAATGTTTGGCATACTAACTAGATCCATACTATGACCAAAAAGCATACTAAATACTCACTTTACATCACAAATAGTATGCTTACTGCGGATAGTATGAGTATTCAAACACAGCTCAGGAGTTGAGGACCATTGTTAGGGCATGCAGTAGGGTGTTGGGATTGAGGGGGGGGGGGATTCTTGGTGCCATAACTCCTAAAAGTGATACAGATGTAGGATCTTAATATGAGCCAGTTTGCTACAGCAGGAACAGGAAATGTGAATTATTATGTGGATTATCAATAAGGGATTTTGTTTGTGAATGATGGTAAGGGAAAATCAAGTTTGACATTTCTAAGTGGAATTCTCAAATTTCAGAACCCTTTTTAAACCTCAAATACTCTATACGTTTTAAATGTCCTGCATTGCAGGAATGTTGTCTTGCAACAGAGTGATCAAATTAAGATCCTACATCTGTATCCAAGCTGTTTCCATTTATTTTGGAGATATATTGGGTCCATGAACACAGGACCAGTGGCACTCAGGGTGGGGCAGGGGTCACTGACCCGGATGCCCATGCAGGGAGAAACACTTTAGTCAGGCCAGGGCTGGGAGGAATATCCACAGGTGACACGACCAGTGAAACTGCCCATAATTATATCCTATTTGTGGGTAAAAACATATCAGATTTATCCAGAATCGGTCATGATGTTGAATTTGGCCATCAGTGCGGGTCCCTCAAAAATGTTGACCTCCACTGTAAGTACTTATTTCCTACAGTAAATGTTTAAAACCAGACCCAAAGATTGTTGATATCTCTGATTGGTTAGACAACCATAGTAGATGAAACCTGGTGGACAGAAGGGCTTGCAGGACTTTCTAAGCTTGTGTTGATGGGGATTGGGGCTCTGGTCGTTGACGGTGGGATGGTGAGAAATTCAATTTCCCCCTGCCGCCCTCTTTGCCTCCCCGGGCATGGTGCTGTTTGGATAGCTTGGCCTTGGCTTGGACGTGGTTTGTGACACATCAGATTACCACTCAGTAAAAGAGGCTGCCTGAGAACTTCAGAGACTGATCGGCCGCATGCCATGACTCAACACAGGAAGAATATACACTATATATACAAAAGTATGTGGACACCTCGTCAAATTATCTTCATGAAATAGGTTTCCATGGCTGAGCAGATGCTCACAAGTTCCCCATTCGCAATGCTAAGCATCAGATTGAGTAGTGTAAACCTCGCTGCCGTTAGACTCTGAAAACACATTCTCTGGAGTGATGAACGCCGGTTCACCATTTATTTATTAGAATTTTTATTTTTATTTATTTATTAGAATTTTATTTAACCTTTATTTAACTAGGCAAGTCAGTTAAGAAAAAAGGTTTATTTACAATGACGGCCTACCCCGGCCAAACCCTAACCCGGACGACACTGGGCCAATTGTGCCTACGGGACACCCAAACACAGCCGGTTGGGATACAGCCTGGAATCGAACCACAGTCTGTAGTTATGCCTCTAGCACTGAGATGCAGTGCCTTAGAACGCTGTGCCACTCGGGAGACCAACCAATCTGGGTTTGACGGATGCCAGGAGAACGCTACCTGCCCACTCGGGAGACCAACCAATCTGGGTTTGACGGATGCCAGGAGAACGCTACCTGCCCCAATGCATAGTGCCAACTGGTGGAGGAGGAATAGTGGCTTGGCCCCTTCAGGCTTGGCCCCTTAGTTCCAGTGAAGAAAAATGTTAATGCTACAGCATACAATGACATTCTAGACGATTCTGTGCTTCCAACTTTGTGGCAACCGTTTGGGTAAGGCCCTTTCCTGTTTCAGCATGACAATGCCCCTGTGCGCAAAGCGAGGTCCATACAGAACTGGTTTCTAATAAATAAATACATACATACATACATACATACATACATACATACATACAGTTGAAGTCGGAAGTTTACATACACCTTAGGCAAATACATTTAAACTCAGTTTTTCACAATTCCTGACATTTAACCATAGTAAAAATTCCCTGTGTTAGGTCAGTTATGATCACCACTTGATTTTAAGAATGTGAAATGACAGAATAATAGTAGAGGGAATTATTTATTTCAGCTTTTATTTCTTTCATCACATTCCCAGTGGGTCAGAAGTTTACATACACTCAATTAGTATTTGGTAGCATTGCCTTTAAATTGTTTATCTTGGGTCAAATGTTTTGTTTAGCCTTCCACAAGCTTCCCACAATAAGTTGGGTGAATTTTGGCCCATTCCTCCTGACAGACCTGGTGTAACTGAGTCAGGTTTGTAGTCCTCTGTCCTCGCACACGCTTTTTCAGTTCTGCGCACACATTTTCTATAGGATTAAGGTCAGGGCTTTGTGATGGCCACACCAATACCTTGACTTTGTTGTCCTTTAGCCATTTTGCCACAACTTTGTAAGTATGATTGGGGTCAATGTCCATTTGGAAGACTAATTTTCTACCAAGCTTTAACTTCCTGACTGATGTCTTGCTTCAATATTTCCACATAATTATCCAGCCTCATGATGCCATCTTTTTTATGATGTGCACCAATCCCTCCTGCCGCAAAGCACCCCCCACAACATGATGCTGCCACCCCCGTGCTTCACGGTTGGGATGGTGTTCTTCGGCTTGCAAGCCTCCCCCTTTTTCCTCCAAACATAACGATGGTCATTATGGCCAAACAGTTCTATTTCTCCAAAAAATATGATCTTTGTCCCCATGTGCAGTTGCAAACCGTAATCTGTCTTTTTTATGGCGGTTTTGGAGCAGTGACTTCTTCCTTGCTGAGCCGCCTTTCAGGTTATGTCGATATAGGACTCGTTTTACTGTGGATATAGATACTTTTGTACCTGTTTCCTCCAGCATCTTCACAATGTCTTTTGCTGTTGTTCTGGGATTGATTTGCACTTTTCGCACCAAAGTGAGTTCATCTCTAGGAGACAGAACGTGTCTCCTTCCTGAGCGTTATGATGGCTGTGTGGTCCCATGGTGTTTATACTTGCATACTACTGTTTGTACAGATGAATGTGGTACCTACAGGCATTTGGAAATTGCTCCCGAGGATGAACCAGACTTGTGGAGGTCTACCATTTTTTTCTGTGATTGGCTGATTTCTTTTGATTTTCCCATGATGTCAAGCAAAGAGGCACTGAGTTTGAAGGTAGGCCTTGAAATACATCCACAGGTACACCTCCGATTGACTCAAATGACATCAATTAGCCTATCAGAAGCTTCCATTACATAATTTTCTGGAATTGTCCAAGCTGTTTAAAGGCACAGTCAACTTAGTGTATGTAAACTTCTGACCCACTGGATTTGTGATACAGTGAAATAATCTGTCTCTAAACAATTGTTGGAAAAATTACTTGTGTCATGCACAAAGTAGAAGTCCTAACCGACTTGCCAAAACTATAGTTTGCTAACAAGACATTTGTGTAGTGGTTGAAAAACGAGTTTTAATGACTCCAACCCAGTGTTGTAAACAAGTGTATGTAATCTGCTGACTTCAACTGTACATTTTACATACACATTATATATACACACTTTGCATACACATGTCACATAACAATAATACATTACCAAACATAAACTCTTTAATCCCGCCCCTCAGCCACTCTCACCCCATCCCACCTATCACCATAGACCTCAGCTCTTTAATCCCACCCCTCAGCCACTCTCACCCCATCCCACCTATCACCATAGACCTCAGCTCTTTAATCCCACCCCTCAGCCACTCTCACCCCATCCCACCTATCACCATAGACCACCCCTCAGCCACTCTCACCCCATCCCACCTATCGCCATGGACCACCCTCATTTGGTTTCCATGTGCATATATATTTTTTAATTGTGCTGTGATGTTTTACATACATTTTGAACCATTCTAATCATATAGTATCCACAGATTGTGAGCTCAAGATGAAACCTTTACTATGAGTATCATTATATTATTTATTGACTGACTTTGGCTTTCCAAATCGCTCAACACTGCTATTTGTAAGGTTACTTTGAGGTGAAATTTGTGATTTGTTAACCATTCCTGAACCTGTGACCAGATACAAGCTACATTGGGGCAATACTAGAATAAATTATCTAGTGATTCTGTCTCTTCACAGAAAAATCTACATAACCGAGAATGTTGTAACCCCCATATGTATAGAATTCTGTTGGTGGCAAAAATTTTGTATGATCATTTAAATGGAAATACGTGAAGTGTTGAATAAAGTGTTGTTTTTTGTACCAGTTCATAAACCATGTGCCATGGAATCGGTATATCGAAAATCTCTTCCCATTTGTTTTGCAACCTGTATGGCACAGCTGTCAACATTTTTGTCCTCAAATGAAACTGGTATATTTGTCTATTTATGACAATTCCTTTCAGCCAATTTGTATCTTTAATAAATTGCAGGCAAACAAGTTCCCTACCTTCTCCCTTTTCCACTTGCCTCCTCATTTTTTGTGGTAATGCTGCAATCAGTTAAATGTAAGTTTGGATTGAGCAGACTTTCCCATTTATTTACAATAGCCGCATATGTGACATAACTCCACCGTTTCTATCAATAATATCAGAAATAAATATAATACCATTTTCAAACATTTTTTCCATGAAGAATGTTTTTTTATTAATCCGTATATTTGAGTTTAACCACAACATTTGTTGTAATATTTGTTCTGGATATTTTGTTGAGGATAAAACTGAAATTGTAACCAGCTTTGTATGGCTGGTTACTTTGTATTGGCGATACTTTTAAATTAGTCGGAAATTAGAAGTTGCAATCTGTATGAAGGCAAAAAAGGCAATTTTTGAACAAAGGATGAGCCTTTCTTAATAATCTACTGGAGAACCATTTTGGGTTTAAGTATAACTTCTGTATGAGTGAATTTTCAATAAATGGACAAGTATTTACCTCTCCATAGTTGCAGAATCGTGTCTATTTTTGCAAACTTTCTGTTGAAATATATTCTGGTAAGTTAATTTATATTTTTTTGAGATTCACATTACTTCACCATCCGCCCATTTTATTGGTAAACTAGTAGTGTAAACTAGGTAGTGTAAATGCTGTATTTTAGCGATCCAATACGTAATATGGATTTAGTTGGGGAGGCTAGAAAAGTGATCAAGATCCTCAATGAGACTATGCAGGGATCCAGACTGCGGACAAAAACTTGAGTCATCGGCATACATTGACACTTTTGTTTTCAATGGCCATAATAAATAGATATGGAGACAACGGACAGCCTTGTTTAACTCCTCTTAAAAGCTCAATACTTTCTGAGCAGTAACCATTATTTATTATTTTACATCTGGGGTTGCTGTACATAACTTTAACCCATTGTATAAGAGATTCACCGAAATAAAAGTAATTTAAAGGCATTTATATATAAATTATAGTCATACTATGAAGACCTGGCCTGGTATCTTTGATGTTTCATAATGTTCAATTATTTCAAGTAATTGTCATATATTATCTCCTATATATTGTCCATGTAAAAAACCTGTCTGATCAGGATGAACAATATCCGGTTAAACCTTTTTTATTCTATGTGCTATGTATTTCGCCAGGATTTTCGCATTACAACATTGAAGTGTAAGAGGCCTCCGGTTTTTTAAATGGACTGGATCTTTATACTTTTCACTGGGTCTTGTTTTAGTAGTAATGAAATCAGACCTTCTTGTTGAGTACCTGAAAGTATACCATTTTTATAGGAGTAATTAAAACATCCTAATAATGGATCTTTGAATACATCAAAAAAGGTCTGATATACCTCTACCGGTATACCATCAAGCCCTGGTGTTTTTCCAGTCTGAAAATATTGAATTGCCTCAAAGTTCCTCTTCTCTAAGTTGGCCTTCATACAGGTATTTCTGTAAATTTGTTAATTTTACATCATTATTATTATAAGGAAATAAATCCTTACACTTAACATCATTCAGTGGAGATCGAAGATAAATATTTTGCTTCCTCCTTCAAAATATAATTTGATGAATCATGGATGACTCCATCCTTTGTAACAAGTTTCTGTATATTATTTTGAGTAACATTTCTGTGTTCAAGATTGAAGAAACATTTTGTGCATTTTTCACAATTTTCCATTCAATTCGCTTTATTTATTTATTTTGTAACGCATTACACTTGATCGATCTTGAATAAGTACCTCCATTTTTTTTTGTTTTTCTTCTAACCTAATTTTGTCCTTTATTAGTCAAATCTCTTTTGACCTAAACTGCTTTTGTTTTAATGAGTATTGTATTGAATGGCCTCTAAAAGTACATTTAAAAGTGTCCCATACAATAACTATGTATCTATGTCATACCCATGTTGTGCAGAAAAAGTAAATTATGAAATATTTTTATGAATTTGGATCAAGGCGGCTGTCTTTCATTCAGAAGTAAGTTGATCTTGTATGGGAAATGTGTAGGCAAATAGAAATGGGATATTGATGGAACATAATCAATATTTACATCAACTATAAATTCATTTAACCTTAGTATAATGCATGTGCACGTGTAACTTCAACATTCATGTAAATCATATGAGATGTGTATGGGATTGATGGCAAAATCCTATTTGAAAGCGGAAGTCTTAAGTTAGTTATCTGTGGACTGCATACATTTGCAGCTGAGAGAGAGAGAGAGATTTTGACCACCTCCTACTGATTTCACATTAACTCAGCCTTTCCCAAACTTGGTCCTCGAGACCCCAGCTGTGTAGTGTTGCCGTATCACTACACAGCTGATTCAAATTATCAAAGCTTGATGGCCCTTTAATGTGGCCCTCATTAGAACAGATCCATCTCCCAGCCACCTATCCATAAAATAGAGGAATTCCTTTTAAAGCCTCATCCAATTTAACTGGACCGCTGACCACTTCATCAACCACAGATGTTTAATGATTAATAGGAGATGGAAGGGGAGTTCCATGTGATCATGGCTCTGTATAGTACTGTGCATTGCTGTGAATTCGTTTTGAACTTGGGGGCTGTGAAGAGACCCCTGGTGGCATGTCTTGTGGGGTATGTATGGATGTCTGAGCTGAATGTTATTTGATTATGTAGAGATTCTGACATTTTTTCGTCACAATAATCTCACATCCTCCCTCAACTAGGAAAGACTGGCATGCATTTTGTTGATGTGAGTTCTGTATGTGCAGTTAAGGACAAGGTGTGCTGCTCTGTTTTGAGCCAGCTACAGCTTTGCTAGGTCTTTCTTTGCTGCACTTGACCATATTACCGGACAGTAATCAAGATGGGACAAGATCAAAGCCTGAACATCTGGTACAGTTGATCTTTGTGTAAAAAAATCATCAAATCAAACCCCCGAGCTGACAAGGTAAAAATCTGTCGTTCTGCCCCTGAACAAGGCAGTTAACCCACTGTTCCTATGCCGTCAATGAAAATAAGAATTTGTTCTTAACTGACTTGCCGAGTTAAATAAAGGTCAAATATATATTTATTTTTTTACCTTTGTGTAAGACCAGTGGCAAATCATTTGTAAAAATTGAGAAGAGTAACAGCCAAAGGCAACTGCCCTGAGGGACACCGCACTGTACATATCTGATGTTAGAGAAGCTTCCATTGAAGAATACTCTCTGGGTTCTATTGGATAAATAACTCTCAACCGTGTGATGGCAGGTGATGTAAAGCCATGGCAAATTAGTTTCTTCAATAACAATTTATGATGAATAACTTCAAAGGGCTGCATTGAAATCTAACAGGCCGGCTCCAACTATCATCTTTATTATCCATTTATTTTAACCAATCAACTGTCATCTGAGTCAACGCAGTAACAGTTGAATTACCTTTATATGCATGCTGAAAGTCAGTAGTTAATTTGTTCTCTGAAAAATAGCATTTTATTTGGTCAAACAGAATCCTCTCCATCAGTTTACTAAGAACAGGCAGCAAAGTGATTGGCGGCTGTTAGAGCCAGCAAAGGGTGCTTTACAATTTTTAGGCAGTGGAATTACTTTAGCTGCCTTCCACGCCTGTGGACACACACTCCTTTCGGCTTTGGTTAAATATATAGCAAATAGGGGTGGTAATACAGTCTGCTACCATTCTCAATAGTTTACCATCAAGGTTGTCTATAATACAGTCTGCTGCCATTCTCAATAGTTTCCCATCAAGGTTGTCTATAATACAGTCTGCTTATTCTCAATAGTTTCCCATCAAGGTTGTCTATAATACAGTCTGCTACCATTCTCAATAGTTTCCCATCAAGGTTGTCTATACCTGGTGGTAATACAGTCTGCTGCCGTTCTCAATAGTTTACCATCAAGGTTGTCTATAATACAGTCTGCTTATTCTCAATAGTTTCCCATCAAGGTTGTCTATAATACAGTCTGCTACCGTTCTCAATAGTTTCCCATCAAGGTTGTCTATAATACAGTCTGCTGCCATTCTCAATAGTTTCCCATCAAGGTTGTCTATAATACAGTCTGCTACCATTCTCAATAGTTTCCCATCAAGGTTGTCTATAATACAGTCTGCTACCATTCTCAATAGTTTCCCATCAAGGTTGTCTATAATACAGTCTGCTACCATTCGCAATAGTTTCCCATCAAGGTTGTCTATAATACAGTCTGCTACCATTCTCAATAGTTTCCCATCAAGGTTGTCTATAATACAGTCTGCTGCCATTCTCAATAGTTTCCCATCAAGGTTGTCTATAATACAGTCTGCTTATTCTCAATAGTTTACCATCAAGGTTGTCTATACCTGGTGGTAATACAGTCTGCTACCATTCTCAATAGTTTCCCATCAAGGTTGTCTATAATACAGTCTGCTACCATTCTCAATAGTTTACCATCAAGGTTGTCTATAATACAGTCTGCTTATTCTCAATAGTTTCCCATCAAGGTTGTCTATAATACAGTCTGCTACCATTCTCAATAGTTTCCCATCAAGGTTGTCTATAATACAGTCTGCTACCATTCTCAATAGTTTACCATCAAGGTTGTCTATAATACAGTCTGCTTATTCTCAATAGTTTCCCATCAAGGTTGTCTGTACCTGATGGCTGATCATTATTCATGGCTAACAATAGTTTTTCCACCTCTTCCACACTAACTTGACCAAATTCAAAACAGCATTATTTTTCTTTCATTATTAAATATTTTATAACGAAATGTGATGGTTCAGTGTTGTAATTTTACTTCTGAGTTGTTTTACTTTGAAATAGTCATTGAAATGATTTGCAACAAAATATTTTGTTATAAATGACCCATCAACTTTAATGAACAATGGAGATTAATTGTGTTTTCTGCCCATTATATAATTTAAGGCGCTCCAAAGTCTTTTTACATTGTGTTTTATGTAACTGATTTTTGTTTGGTAATTTAAATAATATCACACATGTTATCAAGCATTGCACACATCATCAAAATACTGACTTAGCACTTGGTGGCCTATAGCAGCACCCCAAAAGAAGATGCTTCAGATGAGGCAGGTGAACTTGCAAAAACAACACTTCAATATTTGACATGAGATCCTCTGTAAGAGTTTCAAAAATATATATCTGAAAATACACAGCAAATACAAAAAAATACATACATTTCCAAGGTGTGTGTGTGTGTGTGTGTGTGTGTGTGTGTGTGTGTGTGTGTGATCTGCTCTGGCAGATCCGGACTGGAGGGAGACTTGGTTCTGGGAGCAGGCACAGGACTCACCAGGCTGGGGAGACCTACATGCGGCCTCTTCCTTGGCTGAGGCACCCGATGCACTGGGCCGTGGAGGCGCACTGGAGGTCTCGAGCAACGAGCCTGCACAACCCATCCTGGCTGGATACGCCCTGTAGCCCGGCAAGTGCGGAGAGTTGGAACAGGCCGCACTGAGCTGTGCTGGCGAACCGGGGACACTGTGCGTAGGGCTGGTGCGGTATAACCCGGGCCGAGGATACGCACTGGAGTCCAGATGCGCTGAGCCGGCTTCATCCCTCCTGGCTCGATGCCCACTCTAGCCCGGCCGATTCGTGGAGCTGCGATGTAACGTACCAGGCTGTGAACGTGCACTGGAGACACTGTGTGCTCCACCACATAACACGGTGCCTGACCAGTACGACGCTCCACCCGGTAAGCACGGGGAGTTGACTCAGGTCTCCTACCTGACTCTGCCAATCTCCCCGTGAGGCTGCCTCTCGTGCACTTTTCCTCGAGCCAACTCCTCGTAGCGTCGCCACTCCACTTTGGCTGCCTCTAGCTCCTCTTTAGGACGACAATACTCTCCCGGCTGTGCCCATGGTTCCTTGCCGTCCAAGATTTCCTCCCATGTCCAGGAGTCCATTCTTCCACGCTGCTTGGTCCTTTGGTGGTGGGTAGTTATGTAACGTTGTGTAATGTTGGTGGAAGAAGGTGAGGACCAAGGTGCTGCGTGGTGTTCATCTTTTTATTTTGAACTGAACACTGAATAAAAACAACAAAGAGAACAACCGAAACAGTTCTGTCTGGTGCAGACACAAAAACAGACAGCAACTACCCACACCACACAGACAGCTGTCCCTGATTGAGAACCATACCCGGCCAAAAACAAAGAAATACAAAAACATAGAAAAAAGAACATAGAATGCCCACCCTAGTCACACCATGGCCTAACCAAAATAGAGAATAAAAAGCCTCTCTATGGCCAGGGCGTGACAATGACATCCACCTCTCCCTGGGAGAACTGCAAACTATTCTTAGGGTCTTGGTCCTTTCTGGTCAGATCGTCCATTATTTTGTTAGTTGAGTCCATCAGTATTTGGACAAAGCTCTTGAAGCTATTGTCCTATTGTTGTAAGAACTGCTTGTAGAACCCCTTTTGTTTGTTTGAAAGATCCTTCACCTGTGATAGAGAATCACTAGCCTCTCCATTACTTCCACCTTTGGCTTTTGATGGCATGGTAGCAATGTAGGCTAACGCTGGTACACCACGCAGTTCCAGACAGAGCAGGTCACAGGGAAGATTTAAACAGCAACAAACAGCAGACATTTAGACAGCCGCAAACCAGGGACAATCAACAGTCCCAGCCACAAGGGCT
>NC_092154.1:11985396-11987896 GCF_045791955.1 Oncorhynchus clarkii lewisi
AGGTCAAGTCTGCCATCTCATACTGTAAAGAAGACAATGAGGTCAAGTCTGACATCTCATACTGTACAGAAGACAATGGGGTCAAGTCTGCCATCTCATACTGTACAGAAGACAATGAGGTCAAGTCTGCCATCTCATACTGTACAGAAGACAATGAGGTCAAGCCTGCCATCTCATACTGTACAGAAGACAATGAGGTCAAGTCTGCCATCTCATACTGTAAAGAAGACAATGAGGTCAAGTCTGCCATCTCATACTGTACAGAAGACAATGGGGTCAAGTCTGCCATCTCATACTGTAAAGAAGACAATGAGGTCAAGTCTGCCATCTCATACTGTAAAGAAGACAATGAGGTCAAGTCTGCCATCTCATACTGTACAGAAGACAATGAGGTCAAGTCTGCCATCTCATACTGTACAGAAGACAATGAGGTCAAGTCTGCCATCTCATACTGTAAAGAAGACAATGAGGTCAAGTCTGCCATCTCATACTGTAAAGAAGACAATGAGGTCAGGTCTGCCATCTCATACTGTACAGAAGACAATGAGGTCAAGCCTGCCATCTCATACTGTAAAGAAGACAATGAGGTCAAGTCTGCCATCTCATACTGTACAGAAGACAATGAGGTCAAGCCTGCCATCTCATACTGTACAGAAGACAATGAGGTCAAGTCTGCCATCTCATACTGTAAAGAAGACAATGAGGTCAAGTCTGCCATCTCATACTGTAAAGAAGACAATGAGGTCAAGTCTGCCATCTCATACTGTACAGAAGACAATGAGGTCAAGTCTG
This sequence comes from Oncorhynchus clarkii lewisi, assembly GCF_045791955.1. Lineage (NCBI taxonomy): Eukaryota > Metazoa > Chordata > Actinopteri > Salmoniformes > Salmonidae > Oncorhynchus > Oncorhynchus clarkii. The sequence goes on from NC_092154.1 coordinate 11,986,189, forward strand.
CCATCTCATACTGTACAGAAGACAATGAGGTCAAGTCTGCCATCTCATACTGTAAAGAAGACAATGAGGTCAAGTCTGCCATCTCATACTGTACAGAAGACGATGAGGTCAAGTCTGCCATCTCATACTGTAAAGAAGACAATGAGGTCAAGTCTGCCATCTCATACTGTACAGAAGACAATGAGGTCAAGTCTGCCATCTCATACTGTAAAGAAGACAATGAGGTCAAGTCTGCCATCTCATACTGTACAGAAGACAATGAGGTCAAGTCTGCCATCTCATACTGTACAGAAGACGATGAGGTCAAGTCTGCCATCTCATACTGTACAGAAGACAATGAGGTCAAGTCTGCCATCTCATACTGTACAGAAGACAATGGGGGATTTTCTTTTTGAAAAACCCATTGAAAAACGGAATTGGTGACGAAACATAAAACTTGTTTTTTTCCTCACAGCCGATGACAATTCAAAGAGGAATCAGTGTTGTTTTGTCTGAAAAATTGACCAGAGATTAAAGAATTGACCAGAGATTAAAGAGTTGAACAGAGATTAAAGAGTTGACCAGAGAATGAAGAGTTGACCAGAGATTAAAGAGTTGAACAGAGATTAAAGAGTTGAACAGAGATTAAAGAGTTGACCAGAGAATGAAGAGTTGACCAGAGATTAAAGAGTTGACCAGAGATTAAAGAGTTGAACAGAGATTAAAGAGTTGAACAGAGATTAAAGAGTTGACCAGAGAATGAAGAGTTGACCAGAGATTAAAGAGTTGACCAGAGATTAAAGAGTTGACCAGAGATTAAAGAGTTGAACAGAGATTAAAGAGTTGACCAGAGAATGAAGAGTTGACCAGAGATTAAAGAGTTGACCAGAGATTAAAGAGTTGACCAGAGATTAAAGAGTTGACCAGAGATTAAAGAGTTGAACAGAGATTAAAGAGTTGACCTTTCAGCTAGATAACAGTTTAGACATTTTTAGGTTGGATTTGTACCCTTATTTGTTAATAGTATGTGTATAGGGCCATAGATTAAAATGCCATATGTTTAAACAGACAGTGATATGGAACAGAGAATCTATAGCCCAGATCCTACTAATCAATAGACATGTTTAATTCTAATTATCAGGAACGCCCAGGTATCGATCCCCTGCTTCTCACAGAATCCTCTCCAGTTGGACACACACACGCACACACGCACACACGCACACACGCACAAGCGCACACACAAACATACACGCACGCACACACGCACACGCACACACACACACACACACACACACACACACACACACACACACACACACACACACACACACACACACACACACACACACACACACACACACACACACACACACACACACACACACACACACACACAGGCTGAGCCAGATACACAGACATGCACATAAGAAACACACAAACACATCGTTAATGAGTTTGAGTTTGTTTGACTGGCTGGGTTGAGGCGGGGTGAGATCAGAATAGCCTGTTTGTAGATCAGCCCTTGTAGTTATTGATCACTTGGCCCCGTGAAGGACGAGGTCACAGGGTCGTCTGTCAGAGCACTGGACGTTGTGACAGAGGGAACGGACACTTCAAAGGGAAGGACATACTAGAAGCTGGAAAGATGGACAGACTGAGCTGGGAAATGAGGGTGAGGGGTGAGCGGGAAACAGAGAGAGAGATTGCGATTTGGAATAACATTATTCGG
>NC_092154.1:11992896-12000396 GCF_045791955.1 Oncorhynchus clarkii lewisi
CAAGTTCCAAACTGCCTCTGGAAGCGACGTCAGCACAAGAACTGTTCGTTGGGAGCTTCATGAAATGGGTTTCTGAGCAGCCGCACAAAAGCTCCGCAGCAATGTTCCAACATCTAGTGTAAAGCCTTCCCAGAAGAGTAGAGGCTGTTATAGCAGCAAAGTGGGGACCAACTCTATATTAATACACATGGTCGACGGTCGTCGAGCACATGTCCACATACTTTTGGTCATGTATAGTATATTCATTATTGATGATATCATTGTTGGAAAGAACAGAGTCAAGTTTTTGTCTTCTTTATATATAAAAAATCAAATCAAATCAAAATTATTTATATAGCCCTTCGTACATCAGCTGATATCTCAAAGTGCTGTACAGAAACCCAGCCTGAAACCCCAAACAGCAAGCAATGCAGGTGTTGAAGCACGTTGGCTAGGAAAAACTCCCTAGAAAGGCCAAAACCTAGGAAGAAACCTAGAGAGGAACCAGGCTATGAGGGGTGGCCAGTCCTCTTCTGGCTGTGCCGGGTGGAGATTACAGAACATGGCCAAGATGTTCAAATGTTTATAAATGACCAGCATGGTCAAATTATAGGTCTGGGACAGGTAGCAAGTCCGGTGAACAGGTCAGGATTCCAAAGCTGCAGGCAGAACAGTTGAAACTGGAGCAGCAGCATGGCCAGGTGGACTGGGGACAGTAATGAGTCATCATGCCAGGTAGTCCTGAGGCATGGTCCTAGGGCTCAGGTCCTCCGAGAGAGAGAAAGAAAGAGAGAAAGAGAGAATTAGAGAGAGCATACTTAAATTCACACACGACACCGGATAAGATGTAACAAACTGACCCTAGCCCCCCGACACATAAACTACTGCAGCATAAATACTGGAGGCTGAGACAGGAGGGGTCAGGAGACACTGTGGCCCCATCCGATGATACCCCTGGACAGGGCCAAACAGGAAGGATATAACTTTGCCAAAGCACAGCCCCCACACCACTAGAGGGATATCGTCAACCACCAACTTACCATCCTGAGAAAAGGATGAGTATAGCCCACAAAGATCTCTGCCACGGCACAACCCAAGGGGGGTCGCCAACCCAGACAGGAAGATCACATCAGTGACTCAACCCACTCAGGTGACGCACCCCTCCTAGGGACGGCATGAAAGAGCACCAGTAAGCCAGTGACTCAGCCCCTGTAATAGGATTAAAGGCAGAGAATCCCAGTGGAGAGAGGGGAACAGGCCAGGCAGAGACAGCAAGGGCAGTTCGTTGCTCCAGAGCCTTTCCGTTCACCTTCACACTCCTGGGCCAGACTACACTCAATCATATGACCTACTGAAGAGATGAGTCTTCAGTAAATACTTAAAGGTTGAGACCGAGTCTGCGTCTCTCACATGGGTAGGCAGACCATTCCATAAAAATTGAGCTCTATAGGAGAAAGCCCTGCCTCCAGCTGTTTGCTTAGAAATTCTAGGGACAATTAGGAGGCCTGCGTCTTGTGACCATAGCGTACGTGTAGGTATGTACTAGAGGTCGACCGATTATGATTTTTCAACGCCGATACCGATACCGATTATTGGAGGACCAAAAAAAAGACGATGCCGATTTTTAAAGACAATTACAACAATACTGAATGAACACTTATTTTAACTTAATATAATACATCAATAAAATCAAGTTAGCCTCGAATAAATAAGGAAACATGTTCAATTTGGTTTAAATAATGCAAAAACAAAGTGTTGGAGAAGAAAGTAAAAGTGCAATATGTGCCATGTAAGAAAGCTAACGTTTAAGTTCCTTGCTCAGAACATGAGAACATATGAAAGCTGGTGGTTCCTTTTAACATGAGTCGTCAATAGTCCCAGGTAAGAAGTTTTAGGTTGTAGTTATTATAGGAATTATAGGACTATTTCTCTCTATATGATTTGTATTTCATATAACTTTGACTATTGGATGTTCTTATAGGCACTTTAGTATTGCCAGTGTAACAGTATAGCTTCCATCCCTCACCTCGCCGCTACCTGGGCTCGAACCAGGAACACAACGACAACAGCCACCCTCGAAGCAGAGTTACCCATGCAGAGCAAGGGGAACAACTACTCCAAGTCTCAGAGCGACTGACGTTTGAAACGCTATTAACACGCACCCCGCTAACTAGCTAGCCAATTCACATCTGTTACACCAGCCTAATCTCGGGAGTTGATAGGCTTGAAGTCATAAACAGCGCAATGTTTGAAGCATTGCAAAGAGCTGCTGGCAAAACGCACGAAAGTGCTGTTTAAATGAATGCTTACGAGCCTGCTGGTGACTACCATCGCTCAGTCAGACTGCTCTTTCAAATCATAGACTTAATTATAACATAATAACACACAGAAATACTAGCCTTGGGTCATTAATATGGTAGAATCCGGAAACTATCATTTCTAAAACAAAACGTTTATTCTGTCAGTGAAATACGGAAATACGGAAGACTTCCAGTTTGGTGTGGCGCCATTTCCGTTCCAATTTTCTGGAAGCTTGCTTCAGAGCTTGGGTATTTTCTGTATACCAGGGAGCTAGTTTCTTATGAGAAATGTTTTTAGTTTTTAGGGGTGCAACTGCATCTAGGGTATTGCGCAAGGTTAAATTGAGTTCCTCAGTTAGGTGGTTAACTGATTTTTGTCCTCTGACGTCATTGGGTAGGCAGAGGGACTCTGGAAGGGCATCAAGGAATCTTTGTGTTGTCTGTGAATTTATAGCACGACTTTTGATGCTCCTTGGTTGGGGTCTGAGCAGATTATTTGTTGCGATTGCAAAAGTAATAAAATGGTGGTCCGATAGTCCAGGATTATGAGGAAAAACATTAAGATCCACAACATTTATTCCATTGGACAAAACTAGGTCCAGAGTATGACTGTGGCAGTGAGTAGGTCCAGAGACTGTTGGACAAAACCCACTGAGTCGATGATGGCTCCGAAAGCCTTTTAGAGTGGGTCTGTGGACTTTTCCATGTGAATATTAAAGTCACCAAAGATTTGAATATTATCCGCTATGACTACAAGGTCCGATAGGAATTCAGGGGACTCAGTGAGGAACGCTGTATATGGCCCAGGAGGCCTGTAAACAGTAGCTATAAAAAGTGATTGAGTAGGCTGCATAGATTTCATGACTTGAAGCTCAAAAGACGAAAACGTCATTTTTTTTTTGTAAATTGAAATTTGCTATTGGAAATGTTAGCAACACCTCTGCCTTTGCGGGATGCACAGGGGATATGGTCACTAGTGTAACCAGGATGTGAGGCCTCATTTAACACAGTAAATTCATCAGGATTAAGCCATGTTTCAGTCAGGCCAATCACATCAAGGTTATGATCAGTGATTAGTTCATTGACTATAATTGCCTTTGAAGTAAGGGATCTAACATTAATTAAGTAGCCCTATTTTGAGATGTGAGGTATCACAATCTTTTTCAATAATGACAGGAATGGAGGAGGTCTTTATCCTAGTGAGATTGCTAAGGCGAACACCGCCATGTTTAGTTTTGCCCAACCCAGGTCGAGGATCAGACACGGTCTCAATGGGGATAGCTGAGCTGACTACACTGACTGTGCTAGTGGCGGACTCCACTAAGCTGGCAGGCTCGCTAACAGCCTGCTGCCTGGCCTGCACCCTATTTCATTGTGGAGCTAGAAGAGTTAGAGCCCTGTCTATGTTGGTAGATAACATGAGAGCACCCCTCCAGCTAGGATGGAGTCTGTCACTCCTCAGCAGGCCAGGCTTGGTCCTGTTTGTGGGTGAGTCCCAGAAAGAGGGCCAATTATCTACAAATTCTATCTTTAGGGAGGGGCAGAAAACAGTTTTCATCCAGCGATTGAGTTGTGAGACTCTGCTGTAGAGCTCATCACTCCCCCTAACTGGGAGGGGGCCAGAGACAATTACTCGATGCCGACACATCTTTCTAGCTGACTTACACGCTGAAGAAAATGTTTTCTTTTGAATCTTTTTTTTTTAGACAGCCCCTCCCCCAAGTTCCCCTCCTGGCCTTTCTACATGGGCATATTGTCTGTGTCTGAAATGACTAGAGCTCTGGTCAAAGTAGTACACTATAAAGGAACTAGGGTGCCATTTCAGACACAGACAATATAACTGACAACAGACACCTTGCAGCAGCCCTCCTCCACCCCCCCCCCCCCCCCCCCCCCTGAACTTAAAAAGCAACATGGAATCTGAGAGCTATGAACAGCCGTGTCCTGAACAAAAGGAACTTTCCTATACCACCCCCAACCCTCCCTTTTCCTCGATTGATTTTGTACAAGTTCTGAACAGGCATCCTCAACCACCATCTTCCCTCCACCCTAACCCCCCACCCTCGTTGTGTAGCCTGAGCTCTACTGACAGCTGAAGAGATTACATAAGCGTCCTCAAACTACACTGCAGATTGCGCCACTAGTTGAGTGTCACCGTCACCACCACAGAGCCTGTCGCAGCTGGCAGTGGTCCTGTGGCTTGCCCACCTTCCCTCACCTGTGAAACATTTGGGCCCAAATTATTTATTTTGATTTTTCTTGAGTGCTACCATTGTTTCCTCTGTGTGTGTGTGTGTGTGTGTGTGTGTGTGTGTGTGTGTGTGTGTGTGTGTGTGTGTGTGTGTGTGTGTGTGTGTGTGTGTGTGTGTGTGTGTGTGTGTGTGTGTGTGTGTGTGTGTGTGTGTGTGTGTGTGTAAGGCCACGCAGTGATTTAACACAATCACCGACAAAATAGGGCCAAATTAACCCAAAAGAACAACCCCCTCCTCTATCCTCCCTCTCCTCCCTTTTCCTCAGGCCCTCCTCTTCCATAAAACCACAAGCCACTTCAAGCTAATGGGGAGGTCGTTTGAACAAGGGAGCTGGTGTTTGTTGTTATTTTGCTGCGTTTCTGTTGGTTTGAAGAAAAACCTCTCTCTTCCCCTCAGCCCCAAATGTTTTTTGGGCTGTTTCTTTTGCAGACGCTGAATAGGAACCTGCTATCTATTACATAAACAAGACTATACTCAATCCAGGAACCATGAAGTATTTACTTAGCAGTGCACATCAAATTATTTACAGAGTTGGAAAGTCATTGTTTGGTTTTAATGGCTAGACGGACGGACAGACAGCGTGTGTGTGTGTGTGTGTGTGTGTGTGTGTGTGTGTGTGTGTGTGTGTGTGTGTGTGTGTGTGTGAGAGAGAAAGTTGTTTAGCTCATCTGAGACTCGTTCCACAAAAGGTTTTCATTACGTTGCCAAGACGTTTTCCCTACGTGCCATAATTCCTGATCAACCAGACTAATTAACACACACACAGCGCCTCTAATCTGCTTCGAAACCCTCCGCTAACACGGTGCACTCAATTAGCTAACGAGGTAATGATCTTAAATAGTATGCTAATTAGCCACTCAAACAGGGTCATGATGTAATGGAATAACCCCCCCACCCCCCCCACACACACAAGGCGTTACCACGGTAATATGAGCTAAAATATTATTCTGTTGAATTAAATGATCCTAAAATGATTGCATATAATAGAGAGTTGTATTATATTTTATTAATTCTGATCCCTAGAGTTTGTCTGTTCATAAGTGCTCTGAAAATAGAACTCAAGCAGAGGGGCTTAGATGTTTACGACGTGTGGTAGAGGATAAAAACAATTAGCGTGTGTGTGTGTGTGTGTGTGTGTGTGTGTGCGTGTGTGTGTGTGTGTGTGTGAGTGAGTGAAAAAGAGGAAGAGGTAGAGAGGGAGAGAGAGAGAGCGAGAGAGAAAAAGGGAGAGAGAGAGAGCATCATTTGAAATGTTCTAAGGAATGTGCTCTTGTCAATGTGTGTTTGGAGTGGCATTAAGGGCTGGTGGCGGGGGCGTGTTTTCTAAAAGGGGGAGGTAGAAGGAAGGGTGCCCATCCCCCCCAAAAAACATGCATGCCACTCCATATTAGCGGAGCAGCTAAACTGCAAAATTTGACTCAATAGTGATAAAAGCACTAAATTTGGTACATAGGTAGATTTATGTACCCTGAAAAGATTTAGATATGCAGCCACCCCCGATTCGGCCGCTGTGGGGCGTGGCAGAAGTTTTTCAAAATGGCCCCCGACTGTAACACTGTTTTTTGGTATAGACTTTACTTTGTTGAAATAGCAAAACATTATATTCAACTGTAAGTAGAAAAACTAATGCGTCATACTTTTGTTCATGAAACGGGTTGAGTAAGAGATCATGTGTGCCGTTCACAGTTCTTGTCTGACTGAAGCATAGCTTAAAAAATCGTCCACAGCAAATTGTGAACTATTCCAACTCAATGGCTGAGATATTTTCCCAGGTACAGCTGTAGTTAATTTAAATGCTCATGTAGGATGTGAACCCCAGTCTTCCGCTCAGGAACCCAATGTCTTAAACAGTAGACCCAGTAGACAAAAATGAAATATTCCATTGCGGGCCAAGGCTGGTTTAAAGTGGCAGGAAGGGCTACCTCCGACTACTTCCCTCTGTACTCAATGTATTAAACCTTTTAGGTTTCAGGAGATCCCGGCCAAGAAGTATAAGCCGTTACTTTTTGTAGATTAAAGCTTTGTAAAATAGTGGTAGAGTCTGGGGCCATTTCGTAAAATGACTGCCACGGCTCCAGGGGCCAAATCTGTGGTGTTTTTAGGCTACAGGGGCCATATCTACATGTTTTTAGGCTACATAAATGTACCTCTGTGCCAAATGTGGCATGTTTATCTCAAAATAGGACTTTGGAACTGTAGAATTCTATTACTGTCTATGGCCATTTAAAAAAAAAAATAGCTGCCAAGCCACCCAGGGGCAATATCTGAGTTGGCTCCATATCTAAATCTTTTCAGGGTACATAAATCTACATCTCTGCCAAATGTGGTGCATTTATAAAAAAGTTTACAACTTATCATCTTACCCACCCTACTATATAATCCCCAAATTGCAAGCAGGCGTATTGGTTTGGTTTGGTATGCTGCAGTCACAGTCCCTGTTACCCAAGCTCCGGCTGTTTCTCTCTGTAATCCCCAGAGCTTCTACTGACTTCAGCTCCCTCATTAAACACTGATTACTGGGAAGTCTGCTGGGAACACGGTAATGGGAATAAGAATGGGAATTGATATGGGAATAGGAATACACACAATATGGTGATTCATCACACACAAATGTAAATTCAAACAGCACCCCCCACCCCAACACAAAGACACACACGCACACACACACAAATGTAAATTCAAACAGCACCCCCCACCCCAACACAAACACACACACACGCACACACAAATGTAAATTCAAACAGCACTCAACACCCCAACACAAACACACACACACAAATGTAAATTCGAACAGCACCCCCACCCCAACACAAACACACACACACTCACAAATGTAATTTCAAACAGCACTCAACACCTCAACACAAACACACATACACACACATTTATCAAAGTGTGAATGTTATAAACACTGCAGGAGTTACGAGGTGTGTGTGTGTGTCAATATTGCTGTGTTGCAAAAACAGAGG
>NC_092154.1:12005396-12022896 GCF_045791955.1 Oncorhynchus clarkii lewisi
CCACTGGCTACAGTTAATCAGACCGAAGCACAGACGAATTATGCATGTTGACCAATCATGAGGTATTTTATAAAAACATTGGGTGGCGGGCATGGGCTTCTGTATAAAACAGCTCATCACAATCAATTAGCTTATACTCAAGTTTTCAGTCGCAGTTTGCTTCTACCAGAATTTGCATGATATTCTTTCAAAAATTAAGCCAGGTTTGTTGTAATGTAGGCCTACTGTACTGTAATATTGGTATGAGAGGCGTAATCGTTCATATTATAAAGGCTAACATTACTTGAAGACATGCTGTTATCAACTGTGCTTTTGTCTTGAAGCTAAAATGTAATGAGTGTAGCCTACAGACGAGAAAATAAACTCTTTAATTGTCTCCACATGCTTGTGGATTGTTGCATTATTCAAGAGTGTAATATGGCTTTGTTGCATTATTCAATAGTGTAATGTGTTTTAGAATAAATGTTTCTGTCATTGTTGAATAGCTTGTGCTTACTGGGTAGTGACTACTGATATTTACGGTCAATTTGAGCTGTGGACCAAGAATGTGGCGTTGCCAGCCACAACGAAAGGTAAGGTAAGGATGCCATGTGAATTGAAAAGTAGACATCTCTTTTGCTACTCCATTCTTCTCCTTCCTTTCTCGTAGTGGGAATAGGGCCTAATTCTGGAAGGAAGGAAGGAAGTGTGGGTGGGTGGGTGGAAGGAAGGAAGGAAGGAAGGAAGGAAGGAAGGAAGGAAGGAAGGAAGGAAGGAAAGAAGGAAGGAAGGAAGGAAGGAAGGAAGGAAGGAAGGAAGGAAGGAAGGAAGGAAGGAAGGAAGGAAGGAAGGAAGGAAGGAAGGAAGGAAGGAAGGAAGGAAGGAAGGAAGGAAGGAAGGAAGGAAGGATGAGCGGCAGTGAGAGCAGGAGTTGGGACAATGGGATCCAAGGAGGGCTCTGTTTCTCTCTCTCTGTTTCTCTCTCTCTGTTTCTCTCTCTCTCCTCTTCCTCCTCCTGGACTATTTCAGCACTTGCTTATGCATCTCTGACAAAATTCCCTGTTTTTCTGGTTCATCCGTGTCTCTTATCCTCTTCCTTCTCTCTCTTGTCATCCTCTCTTCCTCCTTGAGGCTCCAGATGTAACACATCTAAACAGAGAGAGAGAGAGAGAGAGAGAGAGAGGGACACACAATGATGAGATTAGAGAGAAGGAAAAGGAGTCAAGGAAGAGGAGAGGCAGTAGTTAGTGTTTCTGCAGTATTCATGGTAACAACCTGGCTTTGTGCCAACACTCAACATTTGCCTCCTCTCCTGCCAGTTAACAAACTAGCCATACACACATACTGGTTCAATTTTCCCTTTGTAATACACAATATCATACACACACATACACACACATACACACAATGCCCTCCTAATATACCCCCTGAGTCAACAACAAACCACTATTTTAAATACCAATGGATAATTATTATATAATAGTACGTATTATATAATAGTATAATAATGTACGACATCATAAAGCAGTGAGAGTCTAGGAGCTCCCTGCCAGAACATGTGTCTCAGTATGAACAGTTTAGTCTAAATATTTGATAGGCTGTTACAGTATAGCAGCAGTGTGTTAAGTGGGAATCAGCTAGACAGAAAAACATACACACACGCCAGATGCACACACAGAAACAGGTGTGTTGGTGTGTCTAGACAAGATGTGACAAATGATTAAAGCATGTTATGTGCACTACCGTTCAAAAGTTTACGGTCACTTAGAAATGTCCATGGTTTTTTTTGTCCATTAAAATAACATCAAATTGATCAGAAATACAGTGTAGACATTGTTAATGTTGCAAATGACTATTGTAGCTGAAAACGGACGATTTTTTAAGGAATATCTACATAGGCGTACAAAGGCCCATTATCAGCAACCATCACTCCTGTGTTCCAATGGCACGTTGTGTTAGCTAATCCAAGTTTATCATTTTAAAATGCTAATTGATCATTAGAAAACCCTTTTGCAATTATGTTAGTGTAACGGATGTGAAATGGCTAGCTAGATAGCGGTGGTGGGCGCTAATAGCATTTCAATCGGTGACGTCACTCGATTTGATACCTTGAAGTAGTGGTTCCCCTTGCTCTGCAAGGGCCGCGGATTTTGTGGAGCGATGGGTAACGTGGGTGTCAGTTGTTGAGGTGTGCAGAGGGTCCCTGGTCCGAGCCCGGGTATGGGCGAGGGGACGGTCTAAAGTTATACTGTTACATTAGCACAGCTGAAAACTGTTGATCTGATTAAAGAAGCAATACAACGGGCCTTCTTTAGACTAGTTGAGTATCTGGAGCATCAGCATTTGTGGGTTCGATTACAGGCTCAAAATGGCCAGAAACAAATAACTTTCTTCTGAAACTCGTCAGAAGAACATTCTGTTCTGAGAAATGAAGGCTATTCCATTAGAGAAATTGCAAAGAAACTGAAGATCTTGTAAAATGCTTTGTACTACTCCCTTTACAGACCAGCGCAAACTGGCTCTAACCAGAATAGAAAGCAGAGTGGGAGGCCCTGGTGCACAACTGAGCAAGAGAACAAGTACATTAGAGTGTCCAGTTTGAGAAACAGACGTCTCACAAGTCCTCAACTGGCAGTTTCATTAAATAGTACCCTCAAAACACCAGTCTCAACATCAACTGTGAAGAGGCGACTCCGGTATGTTGGCATTCTAGGCAGAGTTCCTCTGTCCAGTGTCTGTGTTCTTTTGCCCATCTTAATCTTTTCTTTTTATTGGCCAATCTGAGACATGACTTTTTCCTTGCAGCTCTGCCTAGAATGCCAGCATCCCAGAGTTGCTTCTTTGCTGTTGACGTTGAGACTGGTGCTAATGGTTAGAGCATTGATTGTTTCTTGGATGGCTGACACTATATCAGGTTTTGACCCAAATCCTAATCTGACATCTGTACACATTAACTCAAGATTTCACAGAAATCTTCCATTTACATCAATGTTTGATTTATGCAAGAGTCTGAATTAAAGTAATGGTCAACTCAAAAACAATCATTTGGTATTTTTTTCAATAGTCCACTGTTGATACATTCCCAAAATGGTTTGCATGTCATTAGTCACGTTTTCAAGCACCTTCAAGAAGCAAAGATTAGCATGCGACATCATCACGATCATGAAAAAATCGATGAAAAAGGATGCTGGAACTAGGAGAGAAAAATCTATGGAGTGACCTACCTCTCTGCCCTTAAAGGTGGTAGAACCAGAATGATCTCCTGTCCACCTGACATTCCGTCTGTCTGTTTGTCTAACCCCAACCTTCAGCACTTAGATCAGACCCAACAGGTCAACACACACACACACACAGACACACAGACACACACACACACACACACACACACACACACACACACACACACAGAGAGAGGAGCAAGAACAAAGCACACATGACAAATGAGACACACTCACTCAAGCACTCTGCCTGTCAATAGTTCATTTTCTTTCCCTCATGTGTTAAACTGTGGAATACCGCAGGGCAGCTGCCTTGGGCCACTTCTCTATTTAATATATACCAACGACCTTCCCTATGCCTTAGCTAAAACTCAAGATACTATATTTGCAGATGATACAACAATTTATGCAGCAAGATAATTGGTTCAACTGGTACAGCAAGAAAACCAAAACAAACTTGTTTTAAACACCAAGAAAACCAATGTTATGTTGGTCTGTTCCACTAGGGAAAGGCCAAAACAGCATGGGATACAATTAAGTATGGGAGGAGTACAAATTGAAGAAGTGGCAGAAACCAAACTATTGGGAGTGCAGCTAGACAACTGCTTATCATGGTCGTCTCAAATAACTAATCTATGTAAAAAATAAAACATAAAACATTAAAACAGCATGCATAATCAGAAGGATAGCTAAATATTTACCAGGAAAATGTCTTCAGCAAATAACACAAGCATTAATTGAGTCAGGTGAACTACTGTTCTGTGGTCTGGGGAAATGCATCATCAAGTGAAGTTAGGAGGCTGCAGAATGCACAGAACAAAGCAGCAATGATTGTTTTAAGGTGGATATATGGTTCTTCTGTTGCAGTCATGCGCACTGTTCTTGGTTGGTCATCAATCGACAAGGTAATTGAAAAAAACATGCTTATTTTATTTCATTATATACATAATTTAAAACGGCCAAGTTCTATTCACAACGGTATTCAGTTGGTAAGAGACAGACATTCAGTAAATACTAGGAATAGATTGTCCACCATCTATGCGTTATCCAGACAGAAAAGAGAAATAGGCAAAATAACATTTCGATTTAGAGCAATAAACTTGTGGAAGATTAGTCCAAATGGGGACTAAAAGAGATCCTAATCAAATAAAATAAAATCAACACACACACACACACACACACAGAGAGAGGAGCAAGAACAAAGCACACATGACAAATGAGACACACTCACTCAAGCACACAGGCAAACATGCACAAATACACACACACACAATCCGACATGCAGGCAATGCAGGCAGCAACACATGCATGAACACCCTGAGCCTCCACTTGAGAGATTGTGGCCTATTGAGTAATGAGGGGTCATTTGCTTGGGCTAATTATGTTTACTTTCTGGGGACACACACACATGACCAGGACACACCCACACCTATCACCCCCCCCACACACACACACACACACACACATTGGTGTCTTGTGTAAGTGAGCTGTCTTCCGTTTCAACAATGTGTGCAGAGTGTGCCGTCTGTGTGCCGTCTGTGTGCCGTCTGTGTGCCGTCTGTGTGTGCCGTCTTCCTTTCTCCCCTCGGCAGCAGAGTTCCTCAATCCCCTGATACGCATTCTACACGAATGACAAGGCGAGGGCCTCAATCTCATGAATCCGCCGGAGCCACCCGTTTAGTTCCACCTCACCACTGAACACGCAGAGTTCAAAGGGTCAAAGGGCCATGGGGCACCACCGGGGGTTGGCTGTGTTACGTTATGACACTACCTTGATGTAAGGTTGGAGTTCACTACCTTGATGTAAGGTTGGGGTTACGCTACTCTGATGTAAGGTTAGGGTTATGATACGTTATGACACTACCCTCATATAAGGTTGGGGTTATGATACGTTGTGACACTATCCTGATATAAGGTTATTTTCAATAGCTAATTTCTAGAGGTTTCTAGTGTATCTGGTGATCGCCTGGTATGAATAAGCGATGGATGATAGATGGTCCATCTGTCCCCAGTTCGTCACCAATGTTTGGGCATCCTTCATTCCAGTGGCACTCTGGGTGTTTGTTTGTCGTTCTAGACCACAAACAACCTCCCTCCTCTTCCATCAATGCCACACGCTGGTACACAGACTATTGGCTTCTGCTGGTCTCTGTTCATGCCTCACTGACTGCTGATGGTCCATCTTTCTACAGTCCTTCCCTCCTCTATGGGAGTGTGTGTAGCAGGGCTACCTTCCCCATCTCTAACTCATCTCACCCCAATTAGGCGACTGCTAGCATTCTTCATCCTCCTCGCCATCATCCATCATCATCATTATCATAGTTATCATCCACATTCCCATCCCTTTTCATCTGCAGACGCCCACATTGTAGGAATACTGGGAACTAACTGAGCCAACCATAAAACACCATGCATCCCACATGGCACCCTATTCCCTACATAGTGCACTACACCTTTAGGCTCCTGTTAAAAGTAGTGCTGTATATAGGGAATAGGGTGCTATTTGGGACACAGTCCACATTTCATGTCCATTTTCTATAACATCCATTGTCTGTTTCCGGACTCAACATTCCATCCAAATGACCCAAATGGCTGAGTCCAAGGCATGTCTTTCTGGTGTTCTTAGTCTTCACACAGATCACCGTAACAGTTCTTTATAGGAACTTAACCATCCCATGTTGAAAACTTCCAAAACTTTGGTATTCCCAGGAATGCCATGACTCCAGACATCTCTCAGCCAGCTGGGTCATATAATCAGGGGGCTTTGAGGGAACGCCGCCATTCTCTCAGATATAATTCCCATTCTTCCTAGAATCCCAGTATTATTGCCATTGGGAGGGTGATAGTGGTTGGGGGGAGGATGGTGATGGTGGTTGGGGGAGGGTGGTGGGTGTTTGGGGGAGGTTGGTGATGGTTGGGGGAGGGTGGTGGGTTTTAGGGACGGGTGATGGTGATTGGGGGGAGGGTGGTGGTGGTTGGGGGGAGGGTGGTGATGGTTGGGGGGATGGTGGTGATGGCTGGGGGGAGGGTTGTGGTGGTTGGGGGGAGGGTGGTGATGGTTGGGGGGGTGGTGATGGTTGGGAGGAGGGTGGTGGTGGTTGGGTTAGGGTGGTGGTGGTGGTGGTTGGGGGGAGGTGATGGTGATGGTTGGGGGGAGGGTGGTGGTGGTGATGGTTGGGGGGAGGGGGTGGTGATGGTTGGGGGGAGGGTGGTGGTGGTGGTGGTTGGGGGGAGGGTGGTGGTGATGGTTGGGGGGAGGGTGGTGATGGTTGGGGGAGGGTGGTGGTGGTTGGGGGGAGGGTGGTTGTGGTTGGGGGGGGGGTGGTGGTGGGTGGTTGGGAGGAGGGTGGTGGTGGTTGGGGAGGGTGGTGATGGATGGAAGGAGGGTGGTGGTGGTTGGGGAGGGTGGTGATGGTGGTTGGGAGGAGGGTGGTGGTGGTTGGGGAGGGTGGTGATGGATGGAAGGAGGGTGGTGGTGGTTGGGGAGGGTGGTGATGGTGGTTGGGAGGAGGGTGGTGGTGGTTGGGGAGGGTGGTGATGGTTGGGGGTGGTGATGGTGGTTGGGGGGAGGGTGGTGATGGTTGGGGGGAGGGTGGTGCTGGTTGGGGGAAGGTGGTGATGGTGGTTGGGGGGAGGGTGGTGATGGTTGAGGGTGGTGATGGTGGTTGGGAGGAGGGTGGTGGTGGTTGGGGAGGGTGATGGTGTTTGGGGGGAGGGTGGTGATGGTTGGGGGGAAGGTGGTGTTGGTTGGGGGAAGGTGGTGATGGTGGTTGGGGGGAGGGTGGTGATGGTTGAGGGTGGTGATGGTGGTTGGGAGGAGGGTGGTGGTGGTTGGGGAGGGTGGTGATGGTTGGGGTGGTGATGGTGTGGGGGAGGGTGGTGGTGGTTGGGGAGGGTGGTGATGGTTGGGGGTGGTAGTGGTTGGGGGAGGGTGGTGATGGTTGGGGGTGGTGATGGTGGTTGGGGGAAGGTGGTGGTAGTTGGGGGTGGTGATGGTGGTTGGGGGGAAGGCGGTGATGGTTGGGGAGAGGGTGGTGATGGTTGGGGGAGGGTGGTGGTGGTTGGGGGAAGGTGGTGATGGTTGGGGGGAGGGTGGTGGTGGTTGGGGGAGGGTGGTGATGGTTGGGGGTGGTAGTGGTTGGGGGAGGGTGGTGATGGTTGGGGGTGGTGATGGTGGTTGGGGGAAGGTGGTGGTAGTTGGGGGTGGTGATGGTGGTTGGGGGGAAGGCGGTGATGGTTGGGAGGAGATTGGTGATGGTTGGGGGAGGGAGAAGGGTCTAATGGGAAGGACAGATTTTTAGATATAAAGAGAGGCTGTGTGTGAGGGGGTGGAGGGTAGACAAGCTAGACTCTGATCAGTGGGGTAGTAAGGGAAGAGAGGATGTGTGTGTGTGTGTGTGTGTGTGTGTGTGTGTGTGTGTGTGTGTGTGTGTGTGTGTGTGTGTGTGTGTGTGTGTGTGTGTGTGTGTGTGTGTGTGTGTGTGTGTGTGTGTGTGTGTGTGTGTGTGTGTGTGTGTGTGTGTGTGTGTGTGTGTGTGTGAGGCCCGGAGACCCCATATAGCAGCTCAATATGACAGAAGGCAATCAGATTGATGTGTGAGGAACGGAGTGATATAAAAGGACTGCAACATGAGCCGAGAGAGAGGGAGGGAGGCTAAGCCAGCTGTTCCTGGGGCTCTGTTCACTATTTGACACATTGGAAAGAATTAACAAAAAAACCTGAGCAAAGTAGAATGATAATTGTCCCTAAACAGAGAATAAATACCACAGTGTGCCATCACAGCAGCAAGATGTGTGACCTGTTGCCACAAGAAAAGGGCAACCAGTGAACAACAAACACCATTATAAATGCAACCCATATTTATGTTGATTTATTTTCCCTTTTGTACTTTAACTATTTGCACATCACTACAAGACTGTATATAGACATAATATAACCTTTGACATGTCTTTACTCTTTTTGAACCTGTGTGAGTGTAATATTTACTGACACTTTCTGTTGCTTATTTACATGGTCTTATTCATTTCACTTTCCCATGCCAATAAAGCCCCTTGAATTGAATTGAGAGGGAGAGGCAACTTGAGCTGAGAGAGAGAGGGAGAGAGGGAGAGAGAGGGAGAGAGAGGGAGAAAGGGAAAGATGGAGAGCGGGAGAGGCAACTTGAGCTGAAAGAGAGAGGGAGAGGCAACTTGAGCTGAGAGAGAGAGGGAGAGAGGGAGGGAGAGGGAGAGAGAGGGAGAAAGGGAAAGATGGAGAAAGAGGGAGAGAGGGAGAGGCAACTTGAGCTGAGAGAGAGAGAGGGAGAGAGGGAGGGAGAGGGAGAGAGAGGGAGAAAGGGAAAGATGGAGAGAGAGGGGGGAGAGAGAGGGAAATAGGGAGAGAGGCAACATGAGCTGAGAGAGGGAGAAAGAGAGAGATAGGGAGATATGGAGGGGGAGAGAGTGAGAGAGAGTGAGATAGGGAGAGAGGGAGAGAGGCAACATGAGCTGAGAGAGAGGGAGAAAGGGATATATGGAGGGGGAGAGAGAGGGGGATAGGAAGAGAGGGAGAGAGGCAACATGAGCCGAGAGAGGGAGAGAGGGATAAAGATGTAAACCCAGAGGGAGGGAAAGAGGTTTAGAGGGACAGAGCGATGGAGGGAGATGGAAAGATAAAGACTAGGTAGGTATGGAGACTGAACAAAAGACAGAGAATGATTACAAGGGGGAACAGAAAGGGGAGGGAGAGAGAAGGAGAGAGAGGGAGGGGAAGAGAAGGGGAGAGGGAGGGGAAGAGGAGAGAGTGAGGGGAAGAGAAGGAGTGAGGGAGTGGAAGAGAAGGAGAGAGGGAGGGGAAGAGAAGGAGAGAGGGAGGGGAAGAGGAGAGAGGGAGGGGAAGAGAAGGAGAGAGGGAGGGGAAGAGAAGGAAAGGGGGAGGGGAAGAGAAGGAGAGAGGGAGTGGAAGAGAAGGAGAGAGGGAGGGGAAGAGAAGGAGAGAGGGAGTGGAAGAGAAGGAGAGAGGGAGGGGAAGGGAGGTGAGAATTACTCTTGTTGGCAGGAGAAAATGAGGAAACAGCTGAGAGAGTTTGGCTCCACTCTCGCTTTTATTTTGTCTGAGGTAAGGAAATACCTCTGACTGTTGGGTCTCTTTCTCCCCACCCCCACTCAATTCAAAGGGCTTTATTGGCATGGGAAACATATGTTTACATTGCCAACGCAAGTCAAATATATAATGAACAAAAGTGAAATAAACAATAAAAATTGAACAGTACACTCACAACGTTCCAAAAGAATGAAGACATTTCAAATTTAAAATATATTATGTCTATATACAATGTTGTAATAATGTGCAAATAGTTAAAGTACAAAAGGGAAAATAAATAAACATAAATATAGGTTGTAATTACAATGGTAATTGTTCTTCACTGGTTGCCCTTTTCGTGCAGACTGTGGTATTTCACCCAGTAGATACAGGAGTTTATCAAGATTGGATTTGTTTGTGAATTCTTTGGGTCTGTGTGATCTGAGGGAAATATGTGTCTCTAATATGGTCACACATTTGGTAGGATGTTAGGAAGTGCAGCTCAGTTTCCACCTCATTTTGTGGGCAGTGTGCACATAGCCTGTCTTCTCTTGAGAGCCAGGTCTGCTTTCGGAGGCCTTTCTCAATAGCAAGGCTATACCCACTCAGTCTGTACTGTACATAGTCAAATATTTCCTTCGTTTTGGGTTAGTCACAATGGTCAGGTATTCTGTGACTGTGGACTCTCTGGGCCATTCTAGTTTGCTCAGTTTTTTTGTAAATTCTTTCCAATGTGTCGAATAATTATCTTTTTGTTTTTTCATGATTTGGTTGGTTCTAATTGTGTTTCTGTCCTGGGGCATGGGGGGTCTGTTTGTGTTTGTGAACAGAGCTCCAGGACCAGCTCTTCTCCAGGTTAATTTCTCTGTAGGTGATGGCTTTGTTATGGAAGGTTTGGGAATCGCTTCCTTTTAGATGGTTGTAGAGTTTAGTGGATTTTGATCATTAATGAGTATCGGATTAATTCTGCTCTGCATGCATTATTTCGTGTTTTAGTTGTACACAGAGGATATTTTTGCAGAATTCTGCATGCATAGTCATAGTTTGGTGTTTGTCCCATTTTGTGAGTTCTTTGTTGGTGAGCGGACCCCAGACCTCACAACCATATAGGGCAATGGTTTACATAACTGATTCAAGTATTTTCAGTCAGATCCTAATTGGTATGTCGAATTGTATGTTCCTTTTGATGTCATAGATGTCCCTTCTTGCCTTGTCTCTCAGCTCGTTCACAGCTTTGTGGAAGTTACCTGTGGCACCGAGGTATGTAACATTTTGTTGTGTGCTCTAAGGCAATGGTGTCTAGATGGAATTTATATTTGTGGTCCTGGCAACTGGACCTTTTTTGGAACACCCTTATTTTTTGTCTTACCTAGATTCACTGTCAGGGCCCAGGTCTGACACAATCTGTGCAGAATATCTAGATGCTGCTGTAGGCCCTCCTTGGTTGGGACAAAAGCACCAGATCATCAGCAAACAGTAGACATTTGCCTTCAGATTCTAGTAGGGTGAGACCAGGTGCCCTCGCCAATTTGTTGATATATTTTTTTTATTTTTTTTTATTTCACCTTTATTTAACCAGGTAGGCTAGTTGAGAACAAGTTCTCATTTACAATTGCGACCTGGCCAAGATAAAGCAAAGCAGTTCGACACATACAACGACACAGAGTTACACATGGAGTAAAACAAACATACAGTCAATAATACAGTATAAACAAGTCTATATACGATGTGAGCAAATGAGGTGAGATAAGGGAGGTAAAGGCAAAAAGGCCATGGTGGCAAAGTAGATACAATATAGCAAGTAAAACACTGGAATGGTAGATTTGCAATGGGAGAATGTGCAATGTAGAAATAAAAATAATGGGGGTGCAAAGGAGCAAAATAAATAAATTAATTAAATACAGTAGGGAAAGAGGTAGTTGTTTGGGCTAAATTATAGGTGGGCTATGTACAGGTGCAGTAATCTGTGAGCTGCTCTGACAGTTGGTGCTTAAAGCTAGTGAGGGAGATAAGTGTTTCCAGTTTCAGAGATTTTTGTAGTTCGTTCCAGTCATTGGCAGCAGAGAACTGGAAGGAGAGGCGGCCAAAGAAATAATTGGTTTTGGGGGTGACTAAAGAGATATACCTGCTGGAGCGTGTGCTACAGGTGGGAGATGCAATGGTGACCAGCAAGCTGAGATAAGGGGGGACTTTACCTAGCAGGGTCTTGTAGATGACATGGAGCCAGTGGGTTTGGCGACGAGTATGAAGCGAGGGCCAGCCAACGAGAGCGTACAGGTCGCAATGGTGGGTAGTATATGGGGCTTTGGTGACAAAACGGATTGCACTGTGATAGACTGCATATATATATATATATGTTGAAAGGGTGGGGCTTTGTCTTTAAACTGCATCCCTGTCTCACCCCACAGCTCTGTGGAAAGAAATGTGTTTTTTTTGCCATTTTTAACCACACACTTTATGTACATGGATTTTATAATGTCATGTGTTTTTCCATCAACATCACTTTCCATTCATTTGTATAGCAGACCCTCATGCCAAATTGAGTCAAAAGCATTTTTGAAATCAACAATGCACGAGAACACTTTGCCTTGGTTTTGGTTTGTTTGTTTGTCAATTAGGGTGTGCAGTGTGAATACGTGGTCTATCATACAGTAATTTGGTCAAAAGTCCATTTGACATTTGCTCAGTACATTGATTTCGCAAAGGAAATGTAAGAGATGGCTGTTATTGACAATGCAGAGGATTTTCCCAAAGTTGCGTAGTTATTGGGATGCAATTTGTCTCCACTTTTGTGGATTGGGGTGATCAGTCCTTGGTTCCAAATATTGGGGGGGATTCCAGAGCTGACGATGATGTTGAAGAGTTTAAGTATAGCCAATTGGAATGTGTGGTCTGTATATTTTATCATTTCATTAAGGATACCATCAACTCCACAGGCCTTTTTGGGTTGGAGGGTTTGTATTTTGTCCTGTAGCTCATTCAAGGTAATTGGAGAATCCAGTGGGTTCTGGTAGTCTTCAAAAGTTTATTCTAAGATTTGTATTTGATCATGTATATGTTTTTGCTGTTCTGTCTTTTCCAAAAAGATTGGAGAAGTGGTTTATCCATACATGTCAGTTTTGGATAGATAACTCTTTGTGATGTTGGTTTGTTTAGAGTTTTCCAATTTTCCCAGAAATGGTTAGATTCTATGGATTTTTCAATTACATTGAGCTGATTTCTGACGTGCTGTCTCTTCTCTTTCCGTAGTGTATTTCTGTATTGTTTTAGTGACTCACAATAGTGAAGGCGTAGACTCAGGTTTTCTGGGTCTCTGTTTTTGGTTGGAAAGGATTCTCAATTTCTTTCTTAGGTTTTTGCCTTCTTCATCAAACCATTTGTCATTGTTGTTCATTTTCTTAGGTTGTCTGCTTGAAAAAAAATATTTGATGTCAGTGGACTGACTGTGAATGCTCTAAGATGACTCTGGGTTGAAGTCAGTGATCAAGTAGTCTACAGTACTATTGCCAAGAGCTGAGCTATAGGTGTCACACCCTGAACGGTTTCACCTGTCTTTGTGCTTGTCTACACCCCCCTCCAGGTGTCGCCTATCTTCCCCATTATCCCCTGTGTATTTATACTTGTGTTCCCTGTTTGTCTGTTGTCATTTCGTCTTGTCTTGTCAGGTCTTACCAGCGTGCTTTCCCATCTTCCTGCTTTCTCCAGTTTCTGTTTCCCAGGTTCTGACCATTCTGCCTGCTCTGACCCAGAGCCTGCCTCCGGTTCTGTACCTGCCTGACTCTGACCCGATTACAAATCTCTGCCAGCACTGACACAGAACCTACCTGCTGTTCTGTACCTAATTTACTTTGCCCTGGATCACGGACCTCTGCCTGTCTTTTGCCTGCCCCCTGTTTGGGTCAATAAATATATGGGATTCTAGCTGTCTGCATCTGGTTCTTATCTTGAGTTCTGAAAGTACGAACTGGCCATGACTTACCCAGCAGACTCAGACCAGCTCCACAATGCTGTCACCAAGCAAGGAGCCACCATTGGAAGAGACAATGAGTTGCTGCAATGCCTTATGGAGGGACTCCACACCCTGGTGTAACACCATGACCAGGCGTTCGATACATTGCTGAATAAAGTCTGCGGATTCCCTACTAGGCAGCAAGCCACACAAGTAACTCTCAGCAACCCGCCACCAGTGGCGCTTCTTCCCAGCCTACCCCAGTGTCCCGAGAACCCTGCTTACCTCCTCCGCAGTGTTACGCTGGAGATTATGGAACATGCCGGGCCTTTCTCTCCCAGTGCTCCCTCGTCTTTGAGCTGTAGCCTTCTTCGTTCCCCTCAGAGCGATCGAGGATAGCGTACATCATAACGCTGATATCCAGGAGGGCACTCGCCTGGGCTACTGTGGTGTGGGAGCAACAGTTCGCTGTTTACCTCAGGCTGGAGAAGTTTGTGGTGGCAGTCCGGAAGGTGTTTGATTCTCCGTTGTCCGGGAGAGAGGCTGCTCATAAACTGCTCCAGCTACATCAAGACGCCCGTAGTGTGGTAGACTACGCAGTGGATTTTCACACGTTGGTGGCTGAGAGTGCCTGGAACCCGAAAGCATTGTTCGACATGTTCCTTCACGGATTATCGGAGTTGATCAAAGATGAGCTCGCAGCCCGGGAGTTGCCCATGGACCTCGATTCCCTCATAGCTTTGACCATCCCGATTGATGGGTGGCTACGAGAACGTAGGAGGGAGAGGGAATCTGTCCCCTGTCCCCTTCGCTCGCCCTCGATACCCACCTCGACTCCGAGGAATGCCGAAAACCCATTTCATAGAGACTCCGACGTCACCCGAGTGCTCAGGGGAATCCCCAAAGGGAGGTCGACTTGCCTCCTCCAGAGCCCAAGCTACTGGGAAGGGCTCGATTGTCTCCGGATTAATGTTTACCCAGACTGAACACCAGGAGCTGTCTGTATTGTGGGACTATAGGACATTATATTTCACCTGTCCAATGAAAAGACCAGGCTTATCAGGCTTAAAAAACCAGGCTTATCACTAGGCACAAGTGCTCTGGATAATTTTCCAATCTCCCATTACTCGCACCCCTCTCCATGCCACCCTGTTATGGGGTGACTAGGCCAAATCACTCAAGGTGCTCATTGACTCTGGGGCCAATGAAAGCTTTGTCGATGCTACCTAGGTATCGGAGCTTGGTATCACCACTCAGCCCCTCTCCATTCCCATGGACGTCAGAGCGCTGGATGGGCGTTCTATTGGCCGAGTCACCCGCGATACAATTGCTATCGACCTACGAGTATCAGAGAATCACAGTGAGTGTATGCAGTTCCCTCTCATCGAATCTCCCCATGTACTCATGGTTTTGGGATATTCTTGGCTCTAGAAGCACAATCCCCGGATCGATGGGGCTACTGGTGCTATCTGCCATGCTCATTGTCTCAAGTCGGCTCAGTCTGCTCCGGGACATCTCCCTGCAGCCTTGAGAGAAGCCTCAGACCTCTCCACCATTTCGCTGAGTATCTGGACCTCCAGGAGGTCTTCAACAAGGCCTGTGCTACTTCTCTCCCTCTGCATCGACCCTACGACTGCGCCATTGACCTTCTCCCGGGCAGTAAACCCCCTCGGGGGCGGCTTTACTCCCTGTCAGGGCCAGAGACCAAGACTACGGAGGAGTACATTGAGAACTCATTCGTTGTAGGGAGTATTCGCCCATCGACCTCCCTCGCAGGTGCAGGATTCTTCTTTGTGGAGAAGAAGGACCAAACCCTGTGGCTGTATATCGACTACAGGGGCCTTAATGACATCACAGTAAAAAAACATTACCCTCTACCACTCATCTCCTCGGCTTTCAAACCTCTTCAGGGAGTGACCATCTTCTCCAAGTTGGACCTTCAGGAAAGGCCTACCATCTGGTTCCTTTACGGGAAGGAGATGAAGGGAAGACTGCCTTTAACACGTCTGTCTAGTGGGCGTTATGAGTACTTAGTTATGCCATTCAGGCTGACCAATGCTCTTGCTGTGTTCCAGGACTTGGTCAACTATGAGCTCCAGGACATGCTGAACCTGTTTGTGTTTGTGTACCTGGACAACATCCTGGTCTTTTCCTAGTCAGATCAAGTACACGTCCTCCATGTCCGACAAGTCCTTCAGTGTCTCCTGGAGAACCAGATTGTCGTTAAAGCGGAGAAGTCTGAGTTCCATCGATCCCCTATCTCATTCCTTGGATATGTCATCACTGCAGGACATATACAGATGGATCCAGACAAGGTGAGAGTGGTGGTGGATTGGCCCACATCCAGAGTGGGGGGGAAAGTTTACAAGCTCTCTCTCTCTCTCTCTCTCTCTCTCTCTCTCTCTCTCTCTCTCTCTCTCTCTCTCTCTCTCTCTCTCTCTCTGCCTGCTCTCCCATCACTACCTCTGCCTTTTCCTGTGCCCCCCCTCCCTCCCTCTAGCTCCCCCTGCCAAGCTCTTGTCATAGGTGGTGATGTGAATGTTTCCACATGCAGTAGGTCTGCCTGTGCTACTGTTTTGGCCTGTAACTCTCTCTCTCTCTCTCTCTCTCTCTCTCTCTCTCTCTCTCTCTCTCTCTCTCTCTCTCTCTCTCTCTGCCTGCTCTCCCATCACTACCTCTGCCTTTTCCTGTGCCCCCCCTCCCTCCCTCTAGCTCCCCCTGCCAAGCTCTTGTCATAGGTGGTGATGTGAATGTTTCCACATGCAGTAGGTCTGCCTGTGCTACTGGTTTGGCCTGTAACTCGCTCTCTCTCTCTCTCTTTCTCTCTCTCTCTCACCACACAAAGGCTCCTCAGAGAGGGAGCCGCAAACAGGAAAAAGAGGCAAAAGCAGAGGATTACCTCTCACTAGCTCACTGTTAACCCATAAAAAGCATAGGATTACCTCTCACTAGCTCACTGTTAACCCATAAAAAGCATAGGATTACCTCTCACTAGCTCACTGTTAACCCATAAAAAGCATAGGCTCACTGTTAACATAAAAAGCATAGGATTACCTCACTAGCTCACTGTTAACCCATAAAAAGCATAGGATTACCTCTCACTAGCTCACTGTTAACCCATAAAAAGCATAGGATTACCTCTCACTAGCTCACTGTTAACCCATAAAAAGCATAGGATTACCTCTCACTAGCTCACTGTTAACCCATAAAAAGCATAGGATTACCTCTCACTAGCTCACTGTTAACCCATAAAAAGAGAAAAGAAAAGGAGGACAAGGGGATTGGAGGAGCATGGAGAGAAGGGGACGACCCCTTCCCTCCTCCCTGTACATGCAGGCATGCATGAGTGTGTGTCCTACGCTTACTGGTGAATCATCTTCATTTAAAACAGTTTACTACAGCAGGAAAGTAATCCTGCACTAACAAGAAATGTGAATTATTACGTGGATTATAATTAGTGCATGTTGTTTGTAGGTGTTGATATATTTTACGTCAGGGTGTATCAAGTCCTTGACTATACTACAAATTTTCCTCCTGCAGGAAAATTCTCATCAACAAAAGAGTGATCAAATTAAGATCCTTCATCTGTAATTAACCTATGACTATCAGTGAAAGCAAGTCCCTGTCTTAAAGACCCTCGTCTCTGATCCAGAGTGGACGGTTCAGAGACTGAAGAACTACTCATTTTCTCTCTCTCTTTCTCTTCTCTGTGTATGTGTGTCTCTTTGTGTCTCTGTCTCTCTGTCACAATTGAAGATAGTGGATGATACCAAGACCAAGATGTCTTTTAACCATTAGTCCGTATGGGAGATAGAAGGTACATGCAATGCATCCATCAAACCTAATGATAAAACCTGATCAATGAGGGAGATACCACTGGACATGAAACAGTGGGGGGGATCAGGGATCAATTACCTTGTGTGTGGGTTGGTTCAGGCGTGAGGCTGTCCCATTGGTCCTGGTCAGTTGGTAGTTGGTGATAGACAGTGGGAGGGGAAGACAATAAGGGGGACCCCCTGTGTCTGTGGTTGTCATTAGGGGTGGAAGGGTTGTGTGGAGGTTGTCATTAGGTTGTGGGTTAAACATTAATCCAGCAAGTACTGTGTGACGCTGTAGGGGGACAATACAAAATAAAGTGAAAGGGGTTTGATGTATAGATCAGGAGTTCGTTGTCAACTCCATGCAGGCATGTGCGAGAGATGTATGAGACCTAGCCTGCTTCCTTCAACTACCTAAGTGGGAACAGAACAAGATACTAGGGGTGTGGCCCTCCACCAGCGTTGACAGAGGGTA